>NC_045456.1:24606253-24649582 GCF_002776525.5 Piliocolobus tephrosceles | reverse complement strand
TGGATTGTTAGTAAATAATTTTTTAAATTTCCTTGCAATGAAAGTACTTTAATTCTTTCTTTTACTTGTTCCAATCAATGCAACATAAAAAGCTTCCTGATAAATTTTCTGTTGACAATGGTTAGAAATGGGTAAGTATGGTAAAATCTTCACTGATCAAAACCCCCATTTTTTTCAAAACCCATTTTTTTTTTAAATTTAGCAA
Source organism: Piliocolobus tephrosceles (assembly GCF_002776525.5). NCBI lineage: Eukaryota > Metazoa > Chordata > Mammalia > Primates > Cercopithecidae > Piliocolobus > Piliocolobus tephrosceles. Next base: position 24,649,377 of record NC_045456.1, on the reverse strand, counting down.
GATTCATAAGGAGGGGGCAAATATTTAGGTTTTTAAACCATCAAACCCTAAAAGAGTTACAATGTAACCATGCCTTATTTTTTTATGATGCATTATACATTTATATAAATTGTGAATTAATTATGAATCCATATAGAACTCCACTATGAGTCTTAACGTATCTTCACTGTATAAATATATCTTAATTTATTTAAAAATGAGTTTAAGGCCGGGCCAAGGGACTCAAGCCTGTAATCCCAGCATTTTGGGAGATTGAGGTGGGAGGATCACTTGAGGTCAGAAGGTCAAGACCAGCCTGGCCAACATGTTGAAACTCTGTCTCTACTAAAAATACAGAAATCAACCATGTATTGTGGTGTGTGTTGGTAGTCCCAGCTACTCAGGAGGCTGAGGCATGAGAATTGTTTGAACTTGGAAGGCAGAGGTTGCAGTGAGTCAAGATCATGCCACTGTACTTTAGTCTGGGTGACAAAGCAAGACTCTACTTCCATATAAATAAATAAATAAATAAATAAATAAATAAATAAATAAATAAATAGTGTAAGCATATTTACCAAGATTCATCATTTTAAAATATTCTCTGCTAAAATACAATTTCTTATTTAACTCTTGTTCAGTATATTAGATCATAACTATCAAACTGTCAAAAGTAAAAAAAACTTGAAAGTGGATCAAATGAAAGTATTCTATGGTACAAGTCTTATTTTAGGCAATTTAGCTTTTTATTTTTACCTGCATCATGCTCAGCACCCATCCCCTATACTCTTATGTACCCATGGAGTCTATCTTCTGGCCTGTCATGTAGAGGACTCTGGATTAAAATTGAAGCTTTTGGTTTCTTGTCCTGAATATTCTTCTAATTACTCTGAAATACTGATACCTCAACTTTAACACCTGTAAGATGAGATATGAGTTAGTCAACATCAGAGATGCCAGTTTAGATTCATCCAATGTCATTCTATGATCAGGTAGTATTGTCTACATTATATGCTTTGTTGAGAAGAAATACATGCTTTGCTGGAACCAATACTGATTATTTCATCGGCACAGAAGCCCCCAAAATAGGCTTGTAGTATTTATTCCAAATACCTGCTCCCTGTGTCCTTCAAATGTCTAGTTAACTTTCTATGTGATAGATTTGTAAAATTTTTCAAAAATTTCTGGCCACTATGTCAAAGTATTTCTGTGTATGTGTGTCCTCTCCCCTTTCTTTTCATTTGGGTCTTCCAATTACTCACATATTAGGATACTTGAAGTTGTCCCACAACTCATTGATGCTCTTTTCAGTTTTTTTTTCTTCTGTGTGTCTCATTTTAGAGAGTTTCCCTTGCTACTCATTCAAATGCTATAAGCTTTCATGTGTGCATCTGTGTTTGTAAGATGGAGTCTACCTCTGTCACCCAGTGTGGAGTGCAGTAGTATGATCTTGGCTCACTGCAACCTCTTCCTCCTGGGTTCAGTTGATTCTCCTGCCTCAGCCTCCCTAGTAGCTGGAACTACAGGCACCTATCACCAAACCTGGCTAAATTTTGTATTTTTAGTAGAGATGGGGTTTCACCATGTTGGCCAGGCTGGTATCAAACTCTTAACATCAAGTAATCTGCTTACCTCACCTCCCAAAGTACTGGGCTTGCAGCCATGAGCCACTGCAACCATCCCAAATGATATAAGCTTTGAATTGCCAGATATTGTGAATTTTATTACTTTGGGGGTTGGGTTTTTTATTTCTCTAAAAGTTCCTAGGTTTTATTATGGACTTCAGTTATGTGATTTTGAATGAGATTGATTTCTTTGGGTTTTGCTTTTCAGGTTTGTTAGGCAGGACTTGATTAGAGTTGAGGCTGTTGCTAATCATTTTTTCCTTATTAAAGTAAGACCAACCTCAAAAGTTTATGCAATGTATCATGTATTTAGGGATTTTTATTTTTTCCTTCTGGCTGGTGAAAAGGGTATCATTTACAGCCTTCTGTGAATCTTATGCAGTGTTCTGGTTCTTTTGGATATGTATATCTCCATCCTTGCATAATTTTTTTCGTATCCATCCTGCTGTTGGTAAAACATTCAACAGACACACTCTGTAGGTTTTTTTTTTTTTTTTTGATGGCAAAAGTCTCTGTGTATCTATCTTCTCTCCTGTAACCCTGTCCTTCGAATTCTAGGTGCCTTGTTTTCTCTAAACTCTTAGGTTCATCACTTAAAATCAGACAGTCCACTGGATTCTGTGTGAGTTCTCCTCCTTGTATCATTGCCTGGAATCTCTCTCAATATGGAAGTTATGCAATCAAAAGTATTCACCTCATTTATTAGCTCTCTTTCTGGAATCACTTATTTATTGATTGATATCCAGCATCTTAAAAACCATTGTTTCACATATTGTCTTTGTTTCTTTCTGATGGGAAGATAATTACTTGTTTACCCCCTCTTAACCAAAAGTGCTAGTTTTACATTAACTTTCTACATATAAATTTACATAAATCCCAATGAAGAGAACATTTTTGCGGTGTTTGATTTGACTATGAGAAATATGAATTTTATATATTTGAGTTTTTTTGTACCAATAATCTTGCCACCCAGCTACTTTATCAAATGCAAAAACACATTAACTACTGCCATCAATCCAAGTTCTCACTGGTTTATCTATAATGCAGAAACAATACAGAATCATGGTCAGGCAGCCAGACTCTGGTTTGGTTTTTATCATGGTTCCAAAACTCATCGACTGTGTTTAGTTGGGCAAGTTACCAATGCTTGTCATGCTGACATTTTCTTATGCATAATGTAGGGATGACAACAGTATTGCATTGCTGAGTCATTGTGATGAATAAATGAGTTAGTATTTGTAAGACCCTTAAAACACTTCCTGGAATATAATAGGTATCATATGTGTTTGAAAAAAATGGTAAATCTAAAAAGAATTTATAAATGTTGGAGTGGAAAATGTGCAAGTATTATCTGTGATTTCAGGAACCATTTTGTAGACAGATATGTACATTCCAGTTGTAATGGTTTTATCAATAAGGTGTACTTAAATTTTTAATAGCATTATATCACATCGATATTTAATGATACTCGGTACTATATACATAGAGTATTTATCTTCCCTCTAGCTACTTACTAACAAAAGAGACAGCTTTCTTTTTTTTCCAGAGGAAAAAGATAAACATGTACTTAAAGGGACAATGTTAAGTGATCTGATAAAGGAATAAGTATCCAGAAATGAATACATCTATTGAATTTAGGGGAAAGCATTTCTTAACTTCTGCTCTTTCAAATTAGATGTGTATCAGATATTTCCCTAGAGAACAGGACAAAGATGCCAGGTTTTTCAAATGTACCAAATGAAGAACTAGGAGTAAAATTCTGATTACCCCATCACTTTCTGCCTTGAAACCTTTTGCATATAAATGTTTATGTTGCCACTTTCATCATACTATAATTCAATTTAAAAGTAACAACCTAAAATCATCCAGATGTAGCGATCTTACGGATTTAAGAGAGACATGAGTTGTAGTAAACTCTCTTTGAGGATCAGAAATGGACATGAGTTGGAAAAACATAGTCGTATCATAGGACATTTGTTTGGGCATTTTTATATTATTTAAGTTCTGAAAGGTCGCCTGATTCAGAGCAAGAAAATTTGGTTTCAATTAAGTTTCAATTCATCCACATCAAATGGTGAGATCCTGGTCATTAAATGAGATATGAAATCAGAGAAATCAGGGAGGAGCAGATAGACTTCAGTGGCTTTGTACTGTGTTAATTTGGTTTTGCTGACTAACATTTCCAAGAGCTTCCTTTCTTATATATTTTCCTTTCTGCATGAATCTTCTCAAGGGAGATTCATGGGGGATTAGGAAGAAAGCAGCAGGCATTTTGCAAGTCACACACTTAGTCATAGATCTGCTGAATCATTTGTTGGTAGGAAGCAGCAGCCAGATCTGTAACTGCTCCACCTGTTCCTGGATTCATCTTCAGCATCACCGATTCCTAAACCATCTCTGTGTGTTTAGCTTGTTGAGGCAAGGTTTTGGATCCTTCAGTTCTGCAGTTCTTCATTACCAAAGTCAGAGGCAGTAATAAGACATATGTTTTAGTCCATTTCTCTTAGTCCATTTGGGATGTTACAATAAAATATCATGGACTTGGGACTTGGAAACAACAGAAACTTAATTCTCACAGGTCTGGAGGCTGGGTGTTGAGGATCAAAGCACTGATAGATTCTGTGTCTGATGAGGACCCACTGGTCCATAGATGGCTCCTTTTTCTTGTGTCCTCATCTCGTCAAAGTTACAAGGGAGCAATCTGGGGTCTCTTTTACAAGGACACTCATCTAATTGAAAAAAGGTTTCACCCACATGACCTCACCACTTGACAAATGCCCCACCTTCTAATACCATCACTATGGGGATGAGGATTTCAACATGTGAATTTTGAGGAAATGGAAATATTCAGACCATAGCAGCACCATCTTTGTATGGCTGCAAGTTGCACTTGTGGGCTCCAGACTGCTCCCAGCCTCTCCCACTTCACAGATATGTGTATGTACACACACACACATATACATACATACACACACATATGTTTTCTAGGAGTTCTGCTTCTATGACATTACCCTGATTGATTTGCCAGAAGAGGAAAAATCTGGGAGGCATGGTAAATGTGCAAATGAGTATAATGCCACCAACAGTGAAAATAAATACTCTCCTGTCATTATGATGGCACTTGAATGTTTTCTAACCCCAGGTATCAGATAAAGGTATCCAGTCTGGTAGGTTAGGTTTATTCTTTGACAATTTGGAAAACAGGAAAAATGATCACCAATGAAATTACTATCTGAGACCCTTTAATTTGATAATTAACAATAGGAAAAGTGTTTTCAAATGTCAAAAAAATTAGTATTTGTTTCATTCTATATCATATTATTATATTTAAATAAGGGAAAATAGTGCTTTCTCCCTACTTCTTTAAAAATAAACATATAGTAAACTAATACAATAATGAATTATTGATTTTTTTAAAAGTAAAGAAATTAGGTAGTGATAATGACTATCTTTACAGATTTCATTCCCTTTGCAGTTCTTCAAAATAGTATATAAATAAATAAGAAGATTCATACATTAGGATGAGGAAGTAGCTTCAATATTTTGAGGAATACACTGTTTTAAAGCATTGTTTCTCTTTTTTGTTTTTGCTTTTTCCTTTGAGACTTGAGTCTCCCTTTGTTACCCAGGCTGGTGAGATCCCAGCTCACTGCAACCTCCACCTTCTGAGTTCAAGCAGTTCTCTTTCCTCAGCCTCTTGAGGAGCTGGGACTACAGGCATCCACCACCATGCTCAGCTCATTTTTGTATTTTTAGTAGAGATGGAGTTTCACAATGTTGGCCAGGTTATTCTCAATCTCCTGACCTAAGGTAATCTGCACCTTGGCCTCCCAAAGTGTTGACATGACAGGACATATTTCTCAATTTTTAATAAGTCACCTGGGAATGTTGTTCAAATGTAGATTTTATAATAGGTCCAATTTACATCCTGAAATTTGACATTTCCTTCAAGCTCCCTTTCAAGAATTACATTTCTAGTAGCAAAACAAAAACCTATGGATTCATAAATTCTGTGACTATATATTTTTTTTTTTTTTTTTTTTTTGTAACCGACTGGTATGGTAGCTAAATTACATCACACATTTTTTTTTTTTTTTTCTAACTTCAGGGCATATTTATCTGCCAATGCCATGAATTACTGTCTTTATGAATATGTTTTTAATTTTTCTCACTCCACAGTAAAGGAGTTGTTGTAATGAAGAATAGTTTTGATGTTCTTTTCTTCACTTCCACACTGACTTAGGAGCACACTGTGAAGTTTTATTTGTAATTAATATTATAATACGTACCTGTATTCTTAAATTAAGGGCCATTTTATCTACCTGCATTGCAATCGAATGCAGAATGGGTTGAAAGGGAGGGTCACAAAAAAGATTTTATTTTGAAATAGTTACATCTTGACACCCCAAAGTGAAAGGAAATTTGGCAATTATCCTATTGATTTAAAACCAAAATCACGTTGGTCCTGAATGATGTATTAAGGTTATTTTGACATTGAACTAATTAAGAGCTGAAGCTTTAACACACACACACACACACACACACTAAATAAATATAATAAAATAAACTAAAAAATATATATTGTAAAAGCACCAGATTTGCAATGGAAAAGCAACAGGGAAGAAAACTGAAGTAAATTATAAAAGATCTAAGATGGAAAAAGTTCAAAAACCGTATGTGTCAAGTTCAGAGTATTTCCATAACTTATTCTGAATTATACTAAAAAATAAAACCCCAGTGAATTCCAGAATTCCTTTGCAGAAATAGCTGTTCTCTACCATATTTTAAAAATATAATGCTTGTGTAAGGCCCATATTTTCTACAGTTTTGGGAAATAGCTAGTAAATATAGAAAGAAAAATACTTTTTTAAAAAAGGGGGGACAATATTCAAGACTCTAAAATAATTATTTAATTTAGGACATTTGTATTTATTTATTTTCTTATAGTTTCTATAAAGGATCAGAAGGAGTTCACACCTTATTACGTGTGTGTATATGTGTAAATAGGAAGGCACATATCTTAGTCTGAACAAGTAGCTTCAACATTTCAAGGAATTGAGTCCAGCAAAACATTGTTTCTCAATTTTTAATGGGTATGTGAGTAACCTGGGAAGAATGCAGATTCTATAATAGGTCTGGTTGGCATCCTGCAATTTACCAATTTCTACAAACTCTCTTTCAACCATTACACTTCCAGTAGCAAGATATAGATAGATAGATAGATAGATAGATAGATAGATAGATAGATAGATAGATAGATATTCATTTATATTGCATATATTTTATACACAAATACACATATATAATTTTTTTATTCTTACAGGCCAAATAAAAAGGATAACTCTAGTACAATAGGAATTTTGTAGGTGTGATTGGGTGGGAACCTTAAAAATGTTTAGATCTCTACCACGTATGGGTGCAATGTTTGATCACATCTTTGATGTGATTTTGAACAATCATATTGTTCTGCCTTGTTGCCAAGGTTCATTCAATCTCTGAATTCAATGGCTTCTTCCTGGATATCTGAGCAGGGATCTGAAAATGTGCCATTATTTTGTGTTTTAGAGACAAGATCTTGTTCTGTCACCCAGGCTAAAGTGCAGGAATAAAATCATAGCTCATTGACGCCTCCAAGTCCTGGGCTCTGGAGATCTTCCCACCTTAGCTTCCAGGATAGGTGCACCACCATGCCCCGCTAACTTTTTAAAAATTTTGATAGAGTTGCAGTCACTCTGTTGTCCGGGCTGATATCAAACACTTGGCCTCCAGTAACCCTCCCTCCTCACCTAAAAACGTGCATTTTAAACAAATTCCTGGGACATTGTCATCTTTCTATCTGGGGACTAGACAGCTTAGAAACTACTATTTTCTCATTATTGTATCCAGTTGGTTATTCACAGTCTTCTTTTTTCTTTTTCTTTTTCTATTGTGCAAAAATTAACAATTAGATGTTCTCAGTTCTTGCTCTTGATACAAATTACCAGTACGTACCTATGTACATTGTAGGAGTAAAAAAGGAGAAGAGAAAAGAAATTACTCTGGTTTAAATATAAACCTTCCTTTGCTTTTGGAATACATAAATGTGTAGTTGAGTTTATGTATGAAAGAACATCTAGGAAAATTTTAACAGAATTTGTAATCATTTAACAAGAAAATATGCTCCAGATTTGATTGCATATTAATGCTAATCGATGTCATCAGTTTCAACATACTATCTTTGCATTAAAATGTCTCATCTTTAATTAAGAAATTTAGTGTGACATAAGGGACCATCAAGGACAGTAAATTCCTGTACCTGCTGACTCTAGGGAATTCTGAACATGGCATGGGGCCAGGATATTGCCCCGGTGATTTGTCCTGGCCAGGGCCTACCTGAATCCATTCAGCTAGATAAGTAGAAACAGGCAGTCCTCATCAAGACTGACTTTCTAGAGTTTTATTCCTTTATAAAAGTAGGAGTTTTCAGATAAGGGGACAGGAACCACTCATTAGAGATCTAAACTCTATTAGTTTTTTACTGTCTCTGTAAAAAAATCACCATACATTTATTTGCCAGCTTAAAACAACACAAATTTATTAGCTTACAGCCTTGAGGTCAAAATTCTGACATAGGTATCACTGGACTAAAATCAAAATATTGGTGGGATATCTTTCCGTTTGAAGGCTCTGGAGAAAGTTTATTCTTTGGTTTGTTCCAATTTCTAGAAAGTACCCTCATTCCTTGGCTCATAGCTTTCTATCCCCATTTCCGCATAATGCTTTGTTCTGTCTTCCTCTCCTTCCCTTTCCTTTCTCCTTTTTTTCTTCTTTTGTCTTTTCTGTTCCTTCAAGGTAACCTCAACTCTGAACACAGATAGTATGCTCAACCCATTTTTATTGAATGAGTAAATCAGTACTACCCAACTGATTCAGGACTACCCAACAAAACCTAGTATGTTTCACATTTTTGGATCCAGTCATGTCTCCCAAAAGCATGCCCTTATATGGCAGATAATAAGTACATAATTCAAATCCTATGATAATGACATTATGTATTCTTTGGGCTTTATGATTATTTAACTCCCTCTTTAGTCACAGCAGAACCAACTCTGGCATCATTGTGAATTTCATGACAGAATCAGAGACATAAAATTGCAGAACCAGAGGCAACTTTGGAGACAGCAGGTCCAGATTTCAATCTTTGTAAAAAGAAAACACAAGGCCTCACAGTAACTGGCCTGAATGAAGATACCACCATGGTGCAGAGAGCCCAAAGGCTAAAGTTCATTCACCTGAAATGTACTCCAATATTTTTTTCATTACCTGACAGCTATTTGCCCTCTCTTTAAACTTCTACCCCTCCTATCTGTTCCTAAATGCAATTTAGGAAAAAATGCTCTTACTTCTAATGCATAAGTGGACATTGGCACAACTCCTTGGGAAAGTGTTTCAGGCATGTGCTTCAGCAACTGTGAAAATGTTCATAGACAAAATTCTAGATGCATCAAGGGGTCCATTTTCATAATTTCAAACATCACAGTTTGATATGGTTTGGCTGTGTCCCCACTCAAATCTCATCTTGCATTGTAGCTCCCATAATTCCTTTGAGAATTATGTTGTGTGAGGGACTCAGTGGGACATAACTTAATCATGGGGGAAGTTTCTCCCATACTGTTCTGTGGTAGTGGATAAGTCTCACTAGATGTGATTATTTTATAAGGGAAAACCTCTTCCACTTGGATCTCATTGTCTCTTCTTGTCTGCCACCATGTAAGACATCTCTTACTCTTCTGCCATGATTGTGAGGCCTCCCCAGTCATGTGAACTGTGAGTCAATTAAACCTTTTTCCTGTATAAATTACCCAATCTTGGCTATGTCTTTATTAGCAGTGTGAGAACAGACTAATACACAGTTCATCTCCTAAACACCCCTGATATCATAGATGCATAACCAGGGCACTGTGACATCATTGTCGGCTGGGACTTGCACCAGCTGGGAGGTCAGAGATGCAGCCAAGCCTTGGTTTGTCCCCAGCCCAGAGGAAGGTTAAGGATGGACAGATGCCAGTTCACCTAATCTGTGATATGTTATAGGAAATTATAATCAAGATATAAGAAGTATCTCCCACCCTATTCCTACAACTGCTAGTTGATACTGGAGTTCAAATGGGGCACAGACATGGAGAGAAATTACTACAGATAGCTATTTATGGGTGGGGATGGGAAACAAAGCTTGACACAGTTCAGACTGAATGTTTATAAAAGATTCCTATTGTAGACTCCTAGGTCCATTTTAATTTCAAATGAGGGGGTGCAAATGTGCACCCCCTTATGCATCTTCGTGAGCAGTGGGGGAAGACTAGGTAGATGGAATGAAGGGGCTGAAACCAGAAAGCTCTGTAACTCCAGAAAACAGACTCATTATGGTGAAGTTCCTTCCCCTCACAAAGTTCATCTCCGTGCAAGTGTTCCATACATTTGTCACAATTAATTAAGTAACGCTCACATTTTATTTAGAATTCCTTCCTTTTTGCCTAACAGTCTTTTTCTGTCCCAGGGTCTTTTTCAGGGTATCCTACATCTTTAATCATCTTGTCCTCTTAGGTTCCTTTTAACTATGGCAGTTTCTCAGACTTTCCTTGTTTTTGATGATCTTTATGGTTTTGAAGAGTACAGCTCAAGGTATTTTTTTTGTAGAATGACCCTTAATTGTAATTTTTCTGATGGATTTCTCATGTTTAGTCTAGGGTTACAGGGTTTTGAAAGAAAGGTAGAGGTAAAGTACCTTATTAATCACATCCTAGCAAGGGAGCATCCCACCAGCTGTTGACCTTGATGTTGATCACCCAGCTGAGGGAGTATTTTTCAGGTTTCTCCACCACAGTCACTACTTGTTGTCATGTAAAAATATATTTAATATCTACAGACATATGCGAAGAAATAACTAAATTACCTGTAATTGCACCACTATTATCTATTGGGCATACATCTTTGTAGGTATAGCTATACCTGTATCTATATCCATATCTGTGTATCTATAGATAGGTTTATATATACAAAATCATTCTGACTTGTTGTATTAATTCATATATTACACCAGTGGCCCATTCTGTCATTAGTTATCCTGGAACACTATCCTGAAATTGCTGCATTGAGTTTCAGTTCCTTTTAGTTTTATCCCAGTTCTCCCGTTGTGGTGTTCATTGTCTATCCATCTCTTCACTGTGAATAAACAAAACTTGGAAAAACATACAATTAAATAGTTCCCCACATAGGTTAGTGACTGCATAACGTATGTTTCTGGGAATGGAATTGCCAAGTCAAAGTGTATTCATTGACCATTAGTACAAGTTGAAAAACATAACAGGTTGGTAACACTGTGGACAAGATGGAACATGGATACATGGTTGTTAGGAATGTAAATTAGTTCATCCACCGTGGAAAGCAGTTTAGATATCTCTCCAATAACTTGGATAGAATGACCATTCATCTCAGCAATCCCGTTACTGAGTATATACCGGAAGGAAAACAAATAATTCTATCAACAAGACACATACACTGTTACGTTCATCATATTAGTATTCACAATAGCAAAGATGTGGACTCAACATAAACACCCACCAATAGTGGACTGGATAAAGAAAAGGTGGTACATATGCACCATATGTGTACTACACAGACATAAAATAATAAAATCATGTTACTTGCAGCAACGTGGATTCAGTCTAAGTGAATCACATGGATTCAATCCTAAGTGAATTAATGCAGACACAGACAACAAAATACACAAATACTGCATGTTCTCACTTATAAGTGGGAGCTAAACATAAGTACTCATGGACTTAAAGATGGAAACAGTAGATACTGGGTACTAGTAGAATGGGGAGGAAGAGAGGGTGACAAGGTTTAGAAAAGTACCTGTTGGGTACTATGGTCACTACTTGGTTGATGGGATCGCCTATCCCACAAACCCCAGTGTCACGCAACAAACCTGCACACCTACTCCCTGAATCTAAAATTTAAAAATATTAAAATGAAAATTAAAAATCAAACGGTATTTATATATATAAAGCCTTTCCTGTATGTTGCTGTATTTTTTTCCAGAAACTTATAGAAATTTATCTCCCACCAGAAACCATGGATTGCCATTTACTTCCCACCAGAAACCATGGATTGCCATTTACTTCCCTAGAATGTCACTAATACTTAAAATTTTCCATTGGAGTTGGAAAACATTTTCACTTTTAGCAAGACCACAGTGACAAGGCCAACAGGGGTACTCATGTCCATTTCCAAAGTTTACCCTCTGTCCTGCATCTCTCCTGTACCTTTCTTTGATAGCTTCTCTATCAATACTATGAGCTCCAGTCCCTGCAGAATGCAGTGGTCTCTTGAGTAAATATTTCATGATCTTTCATTCTTCCTGTCCTTTGCAGGAGCTATTCCCTTGGTCTGGCATGTTCTTACCCAACCTTTGCTACTTATCCTTTTCTTACTCCACCTTCTTGGTGCAGTTGAGATTTTGTTTTCTTGTCTTCATTGTTTCATCTTGCGTGTCATCTTGCCCAGGATTACAGTGCCTTCCTGTTTTGTCAAAGACCAGTTTTGCAATGATGGTGTGAAGGTATTATGGAGGTATGATTAACATTTACAATTAATATGCTTTGAAAATAGTAGAATGTCCTCTGTGATCTGTGTGGGTGTCTTAGTCCACTTGAACTGCTATTACAAAAATATCATAGACTAGGAGAATTACAAAACAGACATTTGTTTCTCATAGTTCTGTAGGCTGGGAGCCCAAGATCAAGGTGCGGAAGATTCTGTGTCTGATGAAGGCTTTCTTTCTGATTCATAGATGGGAACTTCTTGCTGTGTCCACACTTGGTGGACGGAGTGAGGGAGCTCTCTCCGTCTCTTTATGAAGGAGGCCCCTTCATAAAGGCACTAATTCCATTCCTGCTGGCTCTACCCTCATCACTTAATCACCCCCAAAGACCCCACCTCCTAACATCATCACCTGGGGAATTAAAATTTCAACATATTGATTTTTGTAGGGAACATGCATGTTCATGCTTGAAGAGAGGACTTAATGTAACATTGAGAGCTTTAAAAGTAAAAACTGAGGATACACCAAGAAGAAGGACTTTTGCCTCAAGCCTGCAACATAGAAGCCCTACCTACATTTCTAGCTTTCAGACTCAAGATTGCAATACCATCACTTACCTGAAACTCCAGTCTGTAATCCTACAGATTTCCAAAGTGCTTCATAATGATCTGAACCAATTCCTAAAACCAATCTCTCTCCTTCTGTAAATGTGAGTGTATATATGTGTTCTGTTTCTTTGATTAGCCCTGGTTAACATGATTAATACACCTTATAAACTGTAAACCTTTCCTAATCTCATCCCAGCATGTGATTTAGGCATACCAAAAAGAGCAAAGAATAAAAAAAATTTGCCAACTTCACCGTTTTTCTAGACCAGCTCAACTTGCAGATCAGAGAGACACAGGGCAATTCTGGAGTCACTCATCATGTATTTTGATGATGTTTTCAAAAGAAAATTTGTCCTTAGGGCAGGTTCAGTGGCTCACACCTGTAATCACAGTATTTTGGGAGGCCAACAGGGGAGACTATCTTGAGGCCAGGAGTTTGAGACTAGCCCAAGCAGCACACTGAAACCACAGCTCTTCAAAACATGCAAAAAGTGAGCAGGGCATGGTACTGCATGCCTTTAGTCTCAGCTACTTGATAGACTGCAGTGGGAGGATCACTTAAACCTGGGAAGTTGAGGCTGCAGTGATTTGAGATTGTGCCACTGCACTCCAGCTTGAGCAACAGAGTGACAATCTGCCTCAGGAAGGGAGGAAGGAAGGAAGGAAAGAAGAAAGGAAGGGAGGGAAGGATGGAGGGAGGGAAAGAGGAAGGGAGGGAGGGAGGGAGGATAAGAGGGAGGAAGAGAGGAAGAGAGGAAGGGAGGAAATCACCCTATGTGAGCAAGTGGGTTTTGTACTGGAAGACTATAAAATATGTCATAACAAATGTTTTGAGGGTGCAGTGTGGCTATTTCACTGGAAACAATCAGCCCATTAGCTGTCTTCAGTGCTTCTTAAAATTGTACTACTGTCTCCCCAGGTGTTACGTAAATTCTCCAGTTATTTCAATTGTGCATGAAAAGAATAATTTGCCCTGTGTGCATGGACAAGGAACAGAAGCTCTTCTACTGGTATTACAGGAGACATATGGGCGAATGTGTTTGGCAGCTTGCTGCAAGTCATACTTATAGGATTGGCAACATGCTTGCAAAGCAATTACCTATCTTCCCATAAAACAAAGCTGTGTCATTATATTCAGGATACACATATTGGTGCCAAAAAAACATTTCCTAGGCCTAACTGTGAAAAATCCCAGCTGGCTGCAGTGATTCATACCTGTCATTTCAGAAGTTTGTGAAGCCAAGGCAGTGAAATTACTGGAGTCTTGGAGTTTGAGGTCAGCCTGGGCGATATAGTGTGACCCTCATCTCTGAAAAAAAAAAAAAAAAAAAAAAAAGTGTCTATATATATATACACACATGCATACACATACACACACACACATATATACACATACATACACACACACATATATATATATAAAATATATCTGGGTTTGGTCTCTGTGCCTATTGTTCTAGCTAAGGCTGAGGCAGCAGGATTGTTTGAACCTGTGAGGTTAAGGCTGCAGTGAGCCCTGACTACATTACAGCCTGGGCAACAGAGCAAGACTCTGTCACCAAAAACAAACAAACAAACAAATGAAAAATCAGAAGACCCTTTTCCTTGATTAGACTATTTTTACTTTGTAGTTCCTGTTAACTCATGTGTTGAATTGCCACAAAAATAGAAATAATGGTTAGCTCTTTAAATATTTTGAAATTAATTGAATTATGGAATGTGAGAGATTGAATCAACTGTTGACAAGACAGCATCCCACCCTGAAGATTGACATACGTTTGCCTAAAATATATATTTAGAAAAGATTTGAATTGGTGTCTACACATCAATTAACTCACCCTACTTAAGCACCCAATGGCAAAAATAAAGGAACATGAGTTAGTGCCAACAGCCTATCATCATGTTTTAAATATAGCTTTTATTTGGCATCCTAATTTATTGTGATACTTGAATGTTCTTTTGATTTCCTGTGGTTTATTTTTTTAAATGATTTATCCTCGACTCCCTATGCTTTGTACTCCCTATGCTGAAAAGTATAAGTGGCATGAGATTGACAGACCATTCTGCAAACATTACATCAAGTAGACATATGGGTAGAGCGAGTTTTGAGTGGACAGTGGGAATCTGAGAACTCAATGAGACAGGTCCATTTTTAGTACAAGCTTTGCAAGCAAACAGCTATGTTCCTACCCATACGCTGTCTCTGAAACCAAGTCTCCTCATTACTCAAATGCATAGGCATTTTACCTGTCTCAAAATTGATTTACATGAGGTAATGATTATTAGAGTGTCTTGAAAATGGAAAAGTGCTTTTTAGTTGTAAGGTAGCGTGACTTTTTTTAAAAGGAAACTGTCAAGTTAATTAAGCTATTCAAGGTAATTTTAACATACCATTTTCTTAATACATTTTCAACAAATTCTAAGATTACCACTCATTTGGTTCCTAGCAGTGTAAGTAAAATTTATATTTTAATATCATAGAGTAAACCTAATGTTTGTTTCTAATTTTTGGTTGTTGTTTGTTTTGGGGAAAGCATTAACACTGAATTTGAATTTTTGTAAATGTTAAATTCTATGAATTTTATTTAGAAATTCATAATAATCAATAGAAGTTTAAGATTATTTATTGAATAGTAGTACACTACAGTTGAATGGAAATATATGTGTCAAATTTTGAGCACACACCATGAAATAGATTTTATTTCTCTTTCCACATGTATGAGAAACCAACAAAATTATCTGCAGCACAAATACAGAGAAAACAAGAGCTAGCATCATACATAATGGGGAAAGACCAGATGCTTTTCCCCTAATGTGAGAAAGAGGACAAATATTTCTGCTCTCAACACTTCTATTAATCATCATACTGGAGATTCTAGCCAAGGTAATTATGTCAGATTAAAAAAAGGAATAAAATAAAAGACATGTATACTGGCAAGGAAGAAGTAAAACAATATCTATTTGTAGATGACATGATCTCATGAAAATAAAATTCTAAAGATAAAAGATCAATATTTAGAAAGTCAGTTGAATTTCTATATGCTTCCAATTGAGAATCTAAAAACAAAATTAAGAAAAAGGATTCAATTTACAATAACACCAAAAAAATAAAATAAAATACTTCGGAGTAAATTACAGAAAGTCGTATAATATAATACTTAGACTCTGAAAACTGCAAACCTTTGCTCGAAGTTGTTAAAGAAGACCTACATAAGTGGAAAGGCATCTTGTGTTCTAGGTTTGGGAGACCTGATATTGCTAAGAAGATGGTACCTGACAGGGTGGTTTCTTGAGTCACCACAATCCCCAGAAAAATCCTAGTGGACTGTTTCAGAAGTAGAAAAGTTGATCCAAAAATTCACATGGAATTGCAATGCAATTCATTCTTGAACAGCAAAATCATTCTTGAAAAAGAAGACCAAAGTTGAAGAAGTGACACGTTCATTAATTGATGAATGGATAAACAAAATATGATATAGCAAGGTAATGAAATAGCTAACCACTGAAAGAAACGACGTACTGGTATATGCTGCAATATTGATGTGCCTTGAAAATATTATGCTAAGTGAAATAAGCCAGAAAAAAATACCACTCTTGTTTGATTCTGTTCATGTAAATCTTCAGAACAGGCAAATCTATAGAGATCATCAATATATTAGTGTTTGCCTGAGGCTGGGGTTGTGGTGGAATAGGGGGTTAGAATGCAGGATAACAGCCAACAAATACAGTATTTCTTTGGGCGATGATAAAAATATTCTAAAACAGTTTGTGATTATAGTTATTATTTTGTGATGCTAAAACCCAATACATCTTATGTGGGTGAATCATATCTGAATAAAACTGTTACCAAAAGAAAGGTACAAAAAAAAAAAAAAAATCTGTAAGTCAGAGAGCTCTGTAGGTTGAACTACCTTTATAATTGAGTCCGCTCTTTTCACAATGTTGATTTTTCTCCCCTGATATCCCGCAGTTTATTTTCTATTAAAGGAAAGGATGAGTTTTGGGACTTTTGGTGAGTCTTTAGGATACATGCATCAATGCCTCTGGCCTGCATGTGGGGGAAAATATTCGGGTTTGCAAGTATGGAATTCTGATTAACATAATCAATTGATAACCTGAGGTTTCTGTTATTGGTAAGGGGTCCCGATTCAGACTCCAAGAGAGGGTTTGTGGATCTTATGCAAGAGAGAGTTCAGGGCAAGTCCACAGTGTGAAGCAAAAACAAATTTGTTAAGAAAGTAAAGTGTTGAAAGAATAGCTACTCCACAGACAGTCTGGTGTTCCTGAAAGTAAAGGGAGGAATGCACCCATCCTAGGTACAATACTTATTTATATATAGGTTAACAACAACAACAACAACAAAAATCATGGGGAAATGTGCTCCACTACAAGGGTTTGTGATAAAGGACTAATTTTCCTTACTATATTTTGCAAGAATTGATATTACTATCTGTAAAGCAAAATTAGGAATACTTCTGTTCTTGAGATAATGGGATATCCAGCATATTCCTGAATCTGGGTCCATTTAGAAAGCCTTATTAATCTATTCTTCCCTTAACCTTAAACATCTAGAGGCTAGGAGTACCTAACCTCCTTGGAATGCAGTGCGGCAAGTTCCAGCATCACTTTTCCTAGCCCTCTCTCAACACGGAGCTACTCTTACATGCAAGTGTCTAATATTTCTAGAGTAATTACCTAGAACACAACATACAAGGTCCAGGACTTCTGTTGATACTAAGCTACTGTGTAAATAAGGGGAAGCATCCGTATCCTTAAATCCAATCTCATCGACTCCAGCAGATATTAGGGTGTTAAAATTTTGCCTTTTAATTTTATTTATAGTATATTTGTGAATATAGAAACTGTCAATTTATCTGGGTTCAAGTCTATCAATTTTTGTGGTGCACAGGGATTCTGTCTTGCTTTCAAAGTGATCTCCACTTCAACACTATATTTGTAAAATAAAGTCTGCTCCCTTTTAGAATCTCTAACTTAATTTAATTGTCTATAAGAAAGAAAATAAACCATAGGTAAATAAGTAGAAATCTACAACTACATGCATAGATAGTTGAATTTAGTATATTATATGTGTATAAATATGTATATAGTTACTGCATATAGTATCAAATTTAGTTACACATACATATAGGCATGAACACATATATGCATACATGTATCTATGTTATATATATTATATATTATACATAAAATAATATATATTTATATATAAAATATAATATATAACATAATATATAATATATATTGTGTATAAAATATATTTTATATAATATATATATGAATGCATTTTTCCCTCTGATGGCCAGATCACACAACTATTGTTAAAAGCATTCTGTCTTCTTCACTGATTTGCAATGCTCCCTTTGTCATGCACCAAATTCCTTTCTGTGTGCCTATTTTTGGGCTTTTTGTCCTATCAATTACATTCTATGTATATTTCTGTGCCAACCCCAAGTAGCTTTAATAAATGCAGCTTTATACAGTTGGATATCTAGTTGGGCTGTTCCTCCCCTTTTCCTCTTAAAATCAGCTTTCCTAGTACTCAAGGAAATTCTTTTGGCATTTATATCGATATTGCCTTCAATTTACAAATTAGGGAAGATGGACATCTTTCCAATACGATCCTCCTTGGCAAGAAAAAAAATATGTTTTTCCACTAACTTAATGCTTACTTAATATATGCCAGTAACATTTCAACATGTTCTCTAAATTTATATTCTACATGGCTTTTTAAGTTAGTTTTGAGGTATTTTATTTGTGTTTTGCTTATTTGGTAATGCACATGCACTGTTTTCTGTCAATTTATTTCCTAACAGATTATTACTTTGATAAGGGGAATATATTGAATTTGTGTGTTAAACTCATAACCAATAATGTTACTTTACTGACTTAATATCTCCATTCTTCCTTTCTGGTTGATTCTCTTAAGTTTTATTTAAAAAATTGTCCCCCCAATATAATAGCTCTACTTTCTCCTTTATAATTGGCACAATATTTTCCATTCCTTTCTCCCACGTATTGCATTGGATAGTAATACTAAAATAACACTAGCCATTAATGTTGTGGTTGCTCACAAAAGCAACTAAAGAAAATGTGGTCTCTTAAAGACTCTAAGAATAAAAGTAAACAAAGAGATGTAACTGAAACTGTCATTGCCAAATTATAACTGAGACAGTGAATGAGGTCTGACCTAACAAACTCCATATTATTTCTAACCTCCAAGCTGTCCCTGTCTACTTCTGGGCAGAGGCTGAACTAACTTTGGTGTGAACTTATTTTATTGTTTATATTTTGAAGCAAAGAAAATAATAGCCCTTTCTCAAAACAAATACCCTTCTTGCCTAAGCACTAGACTGTCTCGTGTGACTAACAAATTAGTCAAAATATTAAAAATTATGGTTTAGGAGTCATGCAGGTAGAGGCTGCAAGATTCACAACCTCCACAAATTCCTCCTAAGGTTAATATCACTATTATATCTTGTGGCCCCCGCCCAGAAACTGACTCAGCAGAAAAGAATAGTTTTTAGTTCCTATTGAGTGAGGATAAAGGAAAGAAACTGGTCAGGTTGGCAGTTAGGGTGGGTCCTTGGCTAAATTCTTTTAAACAAAAGAACAGCCTGCAGCCACAGATAAAGGAACTTGCAAGGTGGTAGTGGGGCTTGCCTCAGACATGCCCATAGCTGCACAGATAAGAAAGCCTACCCAGGTGATTTGCCAACACATGCCTGTGCCCATTAAGGGGATGAGCAAAGCTACCAGAAGTTTGCACATTTGATCCCCATGTTTTCAGGGAGACTGATTTAAGTAATATATAATAATACAACTCTGGTCTACTTCACAGCCAGCTCTGTCTGAATTACTCTTTCTCTATTGCAAGTCCCCTGTCTTGATAAATCCCCTCTGCCTAGGCAGCAGGCAAGAACCCACCGGGTGGTTACAAAACAAGCAAACTGGTAAAAGCTACCCCAAAGAAATGAAAGAATGGAGACTGTCCAAGAAAGAATTTTGACACTGCAGTGCTCTTTGAGGATGTTACAAGTAGACCACCAGTGTAAGATAAGTAAACTCAAGCTTTTCATGTCCCTAATTGCCACTCAGGGAACTCCACCTGCAGCTGGTGAACAGTAGTAGGGCAGAATTTTCTAGGTCACCCAGTACCTAGATGGCCTTTGTGGTAATGTTTTCTGACCCCAAAAGTGCACAACAATGATGCTCAAGTTCATTACTCAGTGAAGGTGGTGTTTATCATGCTTATCCAAAGTAAAATTACACATTTACCCTTAATCAGGGTTCTCTAGTGGGACAGAGTTAATAGGATACATGTGTATATAAGGGGGAGTTTTTTTAAGGAGTATTGACTCACATGAGAGAAGGTGAGGTCCCACAATAGGCTGTCTGCAAGCTAAGGCACAGGGAAGCCAGCCTGAATCCTAAAACCTCAAAAGTACAGAAGGTGAGAGTGTAGCCTTCAGTCTGTGGTTGAAGGTGTGAGTCCAAAAGTTGAAGAACTTGGAATCTGATGTTCTAGGGCAGGAAGCCTACAGCACAAGATAAAGATGTAGACTGGAAGACTAAGCCAGTCTAGTCCTTCCATGTTTGTATTATGGTTCTCTAGAGGGACAAAACAAATGGAATATATGTATATATGGGAGAGTTTATTAAGTGTTAAGTATTTATATTAATATATAATTAATATATTGATATATTAATAATACATATTAATTAATAGTATATGTATTAAAGGGAGTTTATGATGTATTGACTCACAGGATCACAAGGTCCCATAATAGCCCATCTGCAGGCTGAGGAGCAAGGAGAGCCAATCTGAGTTCCAAAACTGAAGAATGTGGAATTCAATGTTCATGGATAGGAAGCATCCAGCACTGGAGGAAGTTGTAGGCTGGGAGGCTAGGCCAGTATCTCTTTTTCACATTTGTCTGCCTGTTTATATTCTAGCCATGTTGGCAGCTCATTAGATGGTGTCCACTCAGATTTAGGGTTCATCTGCCTTTCCCAACCCCCAACTCAATTAATCTCTTTTGGCAACATCCTTACAGACAAACCCAGGAACAATACTTTTATCCCTCCATCCAATCAACTTTACACTTCAATAAGAGCTTGTTGTTTCTCATTTCAATGACTTATAATCCATTAGTATCATTAGTTGTTTTGATACTCAGCCTGTCCCCAAAACTGCCAGTGGTAGCTTCTCCAAATTGGCTTCTGTGTCTTTTGCCATAATTTCATGATTCATTGAATATTTTTTATATGTTATATTCGTGATTAATTCGTGATTAGATCCAAGGACCCCTGGAATCTATAAATGAAGAATGATGTGTAGAAACCAAACTCTGGATTCACAACATGCTCATTAAAATTGGAATGTCCTCATGCCCAGAGCCTCTTAGTGAACAGAGCTAGGATAGGCACACACATACATGGTGGGGGCCATGGCTATTCACCCCCTAAATATTTGCTGAAAACCACTGACATGAGGCATGAGGCAGATTGATTAAGAAGTGAAAAGGCATACCAATTTATTTAGTGGCCATACACTGGAGCCTTCAGATTGAAGACCCAACTTCTCAATCAGGTCTAAAAGCTTGTATGCCACCCTGGGTTAGAGAAAGAATCAAGACTTGGATCCTGGTAAAACAGGTGATGAGATGTGGAGAATTCTATTGAGGGATAATAATTTCTATACTACAGAGAGAATAATTTCTAGGGAGAATGACAGGAGGGGATCACAGATTAACTTGTGAAGAGTTCTCCAAATTTGGAGTTAAAATTATCCTTGGATGACATTCATTATAGTGGTAAGAAGGTCTGCTCAAGTGTGGGGTCATATTTTTGTGTTTTCTGAAGCAAATAATGAGATAATAGAGGGAGAAAGAAAATATCTTTCTTTAGGGGGCTGGATATTACACAGATAAGGAGACTTCAGCTTCTCTGGGGGAGAAGGTTAGGGGAGACTTTGAGGCTTCTTTAGTTCAGCACATCAAAATGCAGTATTTGGGAGTATTGGGTTCTGAACCCCAGCAACAAATACCTATATTTATTTTCTTTATCTCTCAAAAAGGCTATCATAAGGCCCATTACTTCATGCTGGTGTCTCCAATTCTATATCAATACCCATCGTGTTCATTCTAGCTTTCTCTGTTCTTAATTGTAATTTGCTTATCTGACAGAAATTTGGCTCCCATTATTCCTAACATTTGTGCTTATTTTTATTTGCCTTCCCCCTCTGTATGTATCCAATGCTTAAAATCACCATGTCTTTCCCCTGAGACAGATGTTCTCTCCCATATGTATGTATGTGTATATATATATGTATGTATATATGTATTTTTATTTTTGCGACAGAGTCTCAGTTTGTCACTCAAACTGGATTGCAGTGGCATGACCTCAGCTCACTGTAACCTCTGTCTCCTGGGTTCAAGGAATTTCCATTCCTGAGTCAACAGTAGCTGAAACTACAGGCATGCACTACCACACCTGGCTAATATTTTTTGTATTTTTAGTGGAGACCAGATTTTGCCATGTTGGCCGGGCTGATCTTGCACTTTTAACTGCAAGTGATCCTTCCACCTCAGCCTCTCAAAGTGCTGCAATTACAGGCATGAGTCACCATGTCCTGACCACTTCCCAAATTTAAACGTCACCACCTCACACCATGCAGTCTTCCTGTGTGGTCACCATCCTCACACAGGCCCTGACCTCTTTCTCTAAACTACTGGGCTCTTTCCCTTCTCCAGTGTTGACACCCATCTTTCTGAACCCCATACTGTAGATTCAGGACTAAATTTGTCAGTGGCGTTTGAGCAAGCTTGATGCCATCTTAACAACAGGTTCCTGCCTCCATGCCCTGGGCATCTTTCTTGTGTTAAGAGATGGGGTCTCACTATGTTCTGCAGGCTCATCTGCAGCTCCTGGCTTGGAGTGATCCTTCTGCCTCAACCTCCTGAAACACTGTGGTTACAGCTGTGAGCCATTGTACCTAATTCTAGTTTTCTATCATTGCCATGGTTGAATGTGTTCCTCAAAGTCCATGTATTTGAAACTTACTCTCCAATGCAATCAGGTTGAGAAGTGGGGCTTAGGAGAAGTGCCTGAGGGTCCTGAGGCCTCCAATCTCATGAATGGATCAATGCTGCTTATAAAAGGGCTTGAAGCCAGGAGTTCAATCTCTTCTTTCTGGCATTCTTGCCTTCCATCACAAGATGATGCAGCATGAAGGCCTTCAATAGATGAGGGTCTCTTAACCTTTGACTTCCCAGCCTCCAAGATTGTAAGAAAGATACCTCTATTCTTGATAAATCACCTCATCTGAGGTATGCTGTTACAGCACCACATAACAAACTAAGGGAATGATTGAAGATGGAAGTGTTTTTCACCCCCTGGCAACAGGTTTCAATATTTCAGTTGTTTATGGTTGAATTAAAGAAGGGAATGCAGAATAAGCATGTCTTTATTCAAACTTCATTGGCCAGAAATGTCAAATAAGTGCTGTTTGGATAAATGTAAAAACAAGTGGTACACATACAATGTGGAATACTATGCAGCCTAAAAAGAAATCAGATCATGTCCTTTTCAGGGACATGAATGGAGCTGGAAGCTATTATCCTCAGCACACTAAGACAGGAACAGAAAACCAAACACTGCCATATTCTCACTCATACGTAGGAGCTGAACAATGAGAACAAATGAACGCAGGGAGAAGAACATCACGCACTGGTGTTGTAGGAAGTCAGGGACCCCAAATGGAGGGACTGGCTGAAGCAGCAGAAGAACATAAATTGTGAAGATTTCATGGACATTTATTAGTTCCCCAAATTAATACTTTTATAATTTCTTATGCCTGTCTTTACTGCAATTTCTGAACATAAATTGTAAAGGTTTCTTGGACACTTATCACTTCCCCAGTCAATACCCTTGTGATTTCCTATGCCTGTCTTCACTTTAATCTCTTAATCCATCACCTTCTTCATGAACTGAGGAAGATGAATGTCACCTGAGGACCCTGTGAGGATTGTGTCAACTGCACAAATTGTTTGTAGAGCATATGTGTTTGAACAATATGAAATCTGGGCATCTTAAAAAAGAACAGGATAACATCAAGTTCAGGGAACAAGACAGGTAACTTGGAACTGGCCACCAGTGAGCCAGAAGGAACAGAGCTATGTTTCACCTCTTTCATAAGCAAATAGGAGAAATATCACTGAATTATTTTTCTCTTCAAGGGACATCCCTAGGAAAGAGAATGAGCCCTGATGGTAGGCTTTTAAACGGCCCCTTTGGAAGCATGTGCTGCCGTTTATGGTGAAAGTCAAAGGGATGAAATAAGCGCCAGTCTCCTGTGGCACTCCTAGGCTTATTAGGATAAGGAATATTCCCACCTAATAAATTTTGGTCAGATAGATTGTCTTCTCTCAAACCCTGTTTCCTGATAAGATGTTATCAACGACAATGTATGTCCAAAAACTTCATTAACAATTTTAATTTCACCTCATCCAGTGGTCCTATGATCTCGCCCTGCCTTCATTTGCTTTGTGATATTTTATTACTTTGTGAAGTATGTCATCTCTGTGACCCACACCCTAGTCATGCAGTCCCTCCTATTTTGAAAATCTCTAATAAAAACTTGCTGGTTTTACAGCTCTGGGAACATCACGGATCCTGCCGACATGTCATGTCTGCCCCAGACACCCTGCTTTAAATTTCGCTCTTGGGCTCTTTCCCTTTATTATTCAACCCAGTTGAGACATTTACAAATTAGAAAAGAACCCACATTAATCATCAGGAGTGGGATATCCCGATACACTGGGGGCTGTCAGTAGGGGCTGGGGAGGAAGAGAAAGAGGAAAAATAGTTTATACATGTGGGGATACATACTCAGGTGACGGGATGATAGATGCACCAAACCACAATGCCATGCATTTAACCTATGTAACTAATATGGACATTCTGCACATGTATCCTGGAACTTAAAATAAAAGTAAATTAAACACCGCATGTTCTCACTCATAGGTGGGAACTGAACAATGAGTTCACTTGGACTCGGGAAGGGGAACATCACACACTGGGGCCTATCATGGGGAGGGGGGAGGGGGAAGGGATTGCACTGGGGAGTTATACCTGATATAAATGATTAATTGATGGGTGCTGATGAGTTGATGGGTGCAGCACACCAACATGGCACAGGTATACATATGTAACAAACCTGCATGTTATGCACATGTACCCTAGAACTTAAAGTATAATAAAAAAATAAAAAATTAAAAAAAATTAAAAAAGTAAATTAAAATTTTTAGGGGGGGTGTGGAGCAAGATGGCCAAATAGGAACAGCTCCAGTCTCCAACTCCCAGAGCAAAAGACACAGAAGACTGGTGATTTCTGCATTTTCAACTGAGGTACTGGGGTCATCTCATTAGGGAGTGCCGGACAATTGGTGCTGGTCAGCTGCTGCAGCCCAAGCATCAAGAGCTGAAGCAGGGTGAGGCATCACCTCACCAGGCAAGTGCAAGGGGGAAGGGAATCCCTTTTCCTAGCTAGGAGAACTGAGACACACAACACCTAGAAAATCGGGTAACTCCTACCCCAATACTGCACTTTAAGCAAACGGGCACACCAGGAGAATATATCCCACACCTGGCAGGGAGGGTCCCACGCCCACGGAGCCTCCCTCATTGCTAACACAGCAGTCTGTGATCTAACCACAAGGCAGCAGCAAGGCTGGGGGAGGGGCGCCTGCCATTGCTGAGGCTCAAGTAGGAAAACAAAGCTGCTGGGAAGCTCAAACTGGGTGGAGCTCACAGCAGGCTCAAGGAAACCTGACTGTCTCTGTAGACTCCACCTCTGGGGACAGGGCACAGCTAAACAACAACAACAAAAAAACCAGCAGAAACCTATGGAGATGCAAATGACTCTGTCTGACAGCTTTGAAGAGAGCAGTGGATCTCCCAACACGGAGGTTGAGATCTGAGAAGGGACAGACTGCCTGCTCAAGTGAGTCCCTAACCCCTGAGTAACCTAACTGGGAGACATCCCCCTCTAGGGGCAGTCTGACACCCCACACCTCACAGAGTGGAGTACACCCTTTAGAGGAAACTTCCAAAGTAAGAATCAGACAGGTACACTTGCTGTTCAGCAATATTCTATCTTCTGCAGCCTCTGCTGCTGATACCCAGGAAAACAGGATCTGGAGTGGACCTCAAGCAATCTCCAACAGACCTATAGCTGAGGGTCCTGACTGTTACAAGGAAAACTGGCAAACAGGAAGGACACCTATACCAAAACCCCGTCAGTATGTCACCATCATCAAAGACCAGACGCAGATAAAACCACAAAGATGGGGAAAAAGCAGGGCAGAAAAGCTGGAAATTCAAAAAATAAGAGTGCATCTCCCCTGCAAAGGAGCACAGCCCATCGCCAGCAATGGATCAAAGCTGGTCAGAGAATGACTTTGAGAAGATGAGAGAAGAAGGCTTCAGTCCATTAAGATTCTCAGAGCTAAAGGAGGAATTATGTACCCAGCGGAAACAAACTAAAAATCTTGAAAAAAAGAGTGGAAGAATTGACAGCTAGACTAATTAATGCAGAGAGAGTCATAAACGAAATGACAGAGATGAAAACCATGACACGAGAAATACATGACAAATCCACAAGCTTCAGTAACTGACTCGATCAACTGGAAGAAAGAATATCAGCAATTGAGGATCAAATGAATGAAATGAAGTGAGAAGAGAAACCAAAAGAAAAAAGAAGAAAAAGAAATGAACAAAGCCTGCAAGAAGTATGGGATTATGTAAAAAGACCAAATCTACATTTCATTGGGGTGCCTGAAAGTGAGGGGGACAATGGAACCAAGTTGGAAAACACTCTTCAGGATATCATCCAGTAGAACATCCTCAACTTCATAGGGCAGGCCAACATTCACATTCTGGAAATACAGAGAACATCACAAAGATACTCCTTGAGAAGAGCAAATCCAAGACACATAATTGCCAGATTCACCAAAGTTGAAATGAAGGAAAAAATCTTAAGGGCAGCCAGAGAGAAAGGTCGGGTTTCCCACAAAGGGAAGCCCATCAGAATAACAGCAGATCTCTTGGCAGAAACTCTACAAGCCAGAAGAGAATCGGGGCCAATATTCAACATTCTTAAAGAAAAGAATTTGAAAACCAGACTTTCATATCCACCCAAACTAAGTTTTATCAGTGAAGGAGAAACAAAATTCTTTACAGATAAGCAAATGCTTAGAGATTTTGTCACCACCAGGCCTGCCTTACAAGAGACCCTGAAGGAAGCCCTAAACATGGAAAGGAAAACCTGTACCAGTCATTGCAAAAACATGCCAAAATGTAAAGACCATCAAGACTAGGAAGAAACTGCATCAACTAACAAGCAAAATAACCAGTTAATATCATAATGGCAGGATCAAATTCACACATAACAATATGAACCTTAAATGTAGATGGAGTAAATGCTCCAATTAAAAGACACAGACTAGCAAACTGGATAAAGAGTCAAGACCCATCAGTCTGCTGTATTCAGCAGACCCATCTCACATGCAGAGACATATATAGGCTCAAAATAAAGGGATGGAGGAAGATCTACCAAGGAAATGGAGAACAACAACAACAAAAAAGCAGGGCTTGCAATACGAGTCTCTGACAAAACAGACTTTAAACCATCAAATACCAAAAGAGACAAAGAAGGTCATTTTATAATGGTAAAGGGATCAATTCAACAGGAAGAGCTAACTATCCTAAATATATATGCATCCAATACAGGAGCACCCAGATTCATAAAGCAAGCCCTTAGAGACTTCTAAAGAGACTTAGACTCCAATGAAATAATAATGGGAGACTTCAACACTCCACTGTCAACATTAGACAGATCAACGAGACAGAAAGTTAACAAGGATATCCAGGAATTGAACTAATCTCTGCACCAAGCAGACCTAATAGATATCTATAGAACTCTCCACCCCAAGTCAACAGAATATACATTCTTCTCAGCACCACATCACACTTATTCCAAAATTGACCACATAATTGGAAGTAAAGCACTCCTCAGCAAATGTAAAAGAATGGAAATTACAACAAACTGTCTCTCTGACCACAGTGCAATCAAACTAGAACTCAGGACTAAGAAACTCAATCAAAACCGCTCAACTACATGGAAACTGAAGAACCTGCTCCTGAATGACTACTGGGTACATAACGAAATGAAAGCAGAAATAAAGATGTTCTTTGAAACCAATGAGAACAAAGATACAACATACCAGAATCTCTGGGACACATTTAAAGCAGTGTGTAGAGGGAAATTTATAGCACTAAGTGCCCACAAGAGAAAGCAGGAAAGATCTAAAATTGACACTCTAACATCACAATTAAAAGAACTAGAGAGGCAAGAGCAAACACATTCAAAAGCTAGCAGAAGGCAAGAAATAACTAAGATCAGAACAGAACTGAAGGAGATAGAGACACAAAAAACCCTCCAAAAAATCAATGAATCCAGGAGTTGGGTTTTTGAAAAGATCAACAAAATTGACAGACCGCTAGCAAGACTAATAAAGAAGAAAAGAGAGAGGAATCAAATAGATGCAATAAAAATTGATAAAGGGGATATCACCACCAACCGCACAGAAATACAAACTACCATCAGAGAATACTATAAACACCTCTACACAAATCAACTAGAAAATCTAGAAGAAATGGATAATTTCCTGGACACTTACACCCTTCCAAGACTAAACCAGGAAGAAGTTGAATCCCTGAATAGACCATTAGCAGGCTCTGAAATTGAGGCAATAATTAATAGCCTACCAACCAGAAAAAGTCCAGGACCAGATGGATTCACAGCTGAATTTTACCAGAGGTACAAGGAGGAGCTGGTATCATTCCTTCTGAAACTATTCCAATCAATAGAAAAAGAGGGAATCCTCCCTAACTCCACCAAAGCCTGGTAGAGAGACAACAAAAAAAGAGAAATTTGAACCAATATCCCTGATGAACATTGATGCAAAAATCCTCAATGAAATACTGGCAAACCGGATTCAGCAACACATCAAAAATCTTATCCACCATGATCAAGTGGGCTTCATCCCTGGGACGCAAGGCTGGTTCAACATTCGCAAATCAATCAACGTAATCCAGCATATAAACAGAACCAAAGACAAGAACCACATGATTATCTCAATAGATGCAGAAAAGGCTTTTGACAAAATTCAACAGCCCTTCATGCTAATAATGCTCAATAAATTTGGTATTGATGGAATGTACTTCACAATAATAAGAGCTATCTATGACAAACCCACAACTAATATCATACCAAATGGGCAAAAACTGGAAACATTCCCTTTGAAAACTGGCACAAGACAGGGATGCCCTCTCTCACCACTCCTATTCAACATAGTGTTGGAAGTTCTGGCTAGAGCAATCAGGCAAGAGAAAGAAATCAAGGGTATTCAGTTAGGAAAAGAAGTCAAATTGTCCCTGTTTGCAGATGACACGATTGTATATTTAGAAAACCCCATTGTTTCAGCCTAAAATCTCCTCAAGCCGATAAGCAACTTCAGCAAAGTCTCAGGATACAAAATTAATATGCAAAAATCACAAGCATTCTTATACACCAGTAACAGACAAACAGAGAGCCAAATCAGGAATGAACTTCCATTCACAATTGCTTCAAAGAGAATAAAATACCTAGGAATCCAACTTACAAGGAATGTAAAGGACCTCTTCAAGGAGAACTACAAACCACTGCTCAGTGAAATAAAAGAGGACACTAACAAATGGAAGAACATATCATGCTCATGGATAGGAAGAATCAATATCGTGAAAATGGCCATACTGCCCAACGTTATTTACACATTCAATGCCATCCCCATCAAGCTACCAATGAGTTTCTTCACAGAATTGGAAAAAAGTGCTTTCAAGTTCATATGGAACCAAAAAAGAGCCTGCATTGCCAAGACAATCCTAAGCCAAAAGAACAGAGCTGGAGACATCACACTACTTGACTTCCAACTATACTACAAAGCTGCAGTAACCAAAACAGCATGGTACTGGTACCAAAACAGAGATATAGACCAATGGAACAGAACAGAGCCCTCAGAAATAATACCACACATCTACAGCCATCTGATCTTTGACAAACCTGACAAAAACAAGAAATGGGGCAAGGATTCCCTATTTAATCAATGGTGCTGGGAAAATTGTCTAGCCATAAGTAGAAAGCTGAAACTGGATCCTTTCCTTACTCCTTATATGAAGATTAATTCAAGATGGATTAGAGACTTAAACATTAGGCCTAATACCATAAAAACCCTAGAAGAAAATCTAGGTAGTACCATTCAGACATAGGCATGGGCAAGGACTTCATGTCTAAAACACCAAAAGCAATGGCAGAAAAAGCCAAAATTGACAAATGGGATCTCATTAAACTAAAGAGCTTCTGCACAGCAAAAGAAACTACCATCAGAGTGAACAGGCAACCTACAGAATGGGAGAAAATTTTTGCAATCTACTCATCAGACAAAGGGCTAATATCCAGAATCTACAAAGAGCTCAAACAAATATACAAGAAAAAAACAAACAACCCATCAAAAAGTGGACAAAGGATATGAACAGACATTTCTCAAAAGAAGACATTCATACAGCCAACAGACACATGAAAAAATGCTCATCATCACTGGCCATCAGAGAAATGCAAATCAAAACCACAATGAGATACCATCTCACACCAGTTAGAATGGTGATCATTAAAAATTCAAGAAACAACAGGTGCTGGAGAGGATGTGAAGAAATAGGAACACTTTTACACTGTTGGTGGTATTTTAAACCAGTTGAACCATTATGGAAAAGAGAATGGCAATTCCTCAAGGATCTAGAACTAGATGTACCATATCACCCAGCCATCGCACTACTGGGTATATACCCAAAGGCTTATAAATCATGCTTCTATAAAGACACATGCACACGTATGTTTTTTGTGGCACTATTCACAATAGCAAAGACTTGGAATCAACCCAAATGTCCATCTGTGACAGACTGGATTAAGAAAATGTGGCCCATATACACCATGGAATACTATGCAGTCATAAAAAAGGATGAGTTTGTGTCCTTTGTAGGGACATGGATGCAGCTGGAAACCATCATTCTTAGCAAACTATCACAAGAACAGAAAACCAAACACCACATGTTCTCATTCATAGGTGGGAACTGAATAATGTGATCACTTGTACTCGGGAAGGGGAACATCACACACCGGGGCCTATCTTGGGGAGGGGGAAGGGGGAGGGATTGCATTGGGAGTTATACCTGATATAAATGATGAATTGATGGGTGCTGACGAGTTGATGGGTGCAGCACACCAACATGGCCCAAGTATACATATGTAACAAACCTGCACACTATGCACATGTACCCTAGAACTTAAAGTATAATTAAAAAAAAAAAATTAAATCTACAAAAAAATTCATTTTGAATACACAAAAACACTCATTAAAAATAGCCCCAAAAGAAGTACAGGTTCCCAGTACAAGCCATGATGCTAGTAGCTCACACCCACTCCTCTACTAGAAAAAGAAACACAGATTTCAGTGACAAGAAAGAAAATTATTTTGTCCATTTCATTGCCAGTGCATTTCCAATACATATTTCCCTGAAGCAAACATCATCTGGATATTGTCAAATATCTAAACATAGAAAATAAAATGACAGCCTGGGCAATAGAGCAAGACTCCGTCTCAAAATAAATAAATAAATAAATAAATAAATAAATAAATAAATAAATAAATAATCAAAATAAAATAAAAATAAAATGAATGTAAATCATGACAGAGATCATGTTTACTGGATACTCCAAAACATGCTGGGAGCTATGCTCTACAAGAAGAAAAGATGATTGGGCACTGTGCTCCAACTTTCTTTGTTTTGCATATATCCTTTGGTATCTCTTGATAAGTGTTTCCTTTTCCACACACTAAAGGGATCATATATAGCTGGTCGATTTTATTTTATCTGTAATTCCTTCTAGAGTTTAGAAAATTCTAGATTTAGAAAACAGGAGTGAAGTTTCCAGTGCTTTTAAAAGTAAATTTGAGATTCTAAGATAACACACATTGCCAGTCAGTAACTCAGTACCGCTTAAAACATAACAGGGAAAATGCCTCACAAAATTATGACCAAGACAGTAAAACAGATGTAACTTAACTGCCTCCATTTTGTTTCTAACTTACGAACAGTTCTTGTTCAGTTCTGGGTGTAGGCTGAACTAACTTTCAGAGAAATTTAGTTTATAATTTATAGTTTAAAACAAAGGCAATAACTTCTCTTTCCCAAAGCAGACCCCCTTCTTGAGTGGGACTAACTTGCCTTTGTAGGACTAACATTCGCCAGATGGTTAGAAATTATGGTTTAGGAGTCATGTAGCTGGAGGCTACAAGATTCTGACCCTCTCAAACTGCTCTTAAGATGAGTGCTTGAAATATTTTGCAGAACCTGCATTTGATGGATAAGCTGGTACCACACAGATCAATAAACTTGCTCAACTGATCTTGTGGACCCTGCCCAGGAACGGACTCAGCACAAGAAGACAACTTCAACTTCCTATGATTTCATTCCTGACCAATCCCTTCCCCACTCACTGGCTTTCCCCCACCCAACAAGTTGTCCTTAAAAACTCTGCTCCCCCAATTCTTGGGAGACTGATTTAAGTAATGATAA
Organism: Piliocolobus tephrosceles; assembly: GCF_002776525.5. NCBI lineage: Eukaryota > Metazoa > Chordata > Mammalia > Primates > Cercopithecidae > Piliocolobus > Piliocolobus tephrosceles. The sequence continues at coordinate 24,616,831 of NC_045456.1, read as the reverse complement.
AACTCCAATCTCCCACATAGCTGGCTCTGCATGAATTACTCTTTCTTCATTTCAATTCCCCTGTCTTGACAAATCAGCTCTGTTTATGCAGCGGGAAAGGTGAACCCATTGGACAATTACAAGACCTGGTAAAAGGTCAAGAATAAAATGAAGAAACATGATGTCAGGTACTGAAAGTCTGTGTCTTCCCCTTGCCCCAAATTTATACAGTGAAGCTTTAATTCCTAATGCAATGGTATTGGAGATGGAGCCTTTGGGAGATAAGAAAATCATTAGTGCAGAGTTCTCATCATGGGATTAGTGACCTTATAAGAAGAAACAAGAGAGAGATGAGGAATCTCTGTCCACCATGTGAAGATACAGCAAGAAGACAGCTGTCTGCAGGCCAGAAAGAGAGCCTTCACCACACAGCGGATTTGCTGGTGCCATGATGTTGGACTTCCCAGCCTCTAAGCAGTGTGGAGAATACATTTCTACTCTTTAAGACACCCAGTATTCTGCTGTATCAGCCCCAGCTAAGTCAGATGAAGAACAGGGGAGAGAAAGACAGAGACTATAGAGATCAAGCTGAGGCTGATACCACATGGACAGCATCTCTACCAACAGCCATTAGGAATCCTGAGATTCACCTCCATGGCTGTTGACAGTTCTGTCTCCCCTCTAGTTGACTGTGGCTGCAGTGGTATGGGTTACTATTCTAATTATTTGTGGCATAAAAATCATTTACTAGAAAGTTTATCATCTGCTCCATGGGAATTTAGCTAAAAGTTTCATTGCAGAATAGAATACTAGAATACATCTCATTTGCACAGCATAGTTCTCAGATGTGGTGCTGTTGTTGGAAACAACATGGACAGTGTGGCTTGCAGAACAGCAAGCGGTTGGAAGGAATATTATCCTCTCTAATAAAGGAAGTAAGGGAGAGTGGAATTTCATCTACCTTACAAGAGACTTGCCTTCCATTTGTATGGTGTATTATTGAAATTGAGTATAAGCCCTCAGACCAGTAGCAATTTGTGGGGACATACAGATTGGAAAATGAAAAGAAAGAAGCCCATTTCTCAAAATCAAAGGACGTTCTTAGGGGCTTTCAAAAGAGGGCATCTCCATCTCTCAACGTACAGGGAAATTCTGAGGTTCCAAACTTAGTAAACACATTTTGGGCAGACTCAAAGAAATCAGAGTCCAGATACACCTTCTTAGGAGCTGGGTGACTTCTCTGTTGTTTTTTTGTTTGCAATGTGTGGGTACTGGTATCTGTTTTACAAAATACTTGTGAGGATTTCAATAAAGCATACGTGAAAAACTTCTTATACATTTCAATGGCTCAGAAAATAGTTATGCTTCTTCCTCTGGCATGCTAAAACTTGGTTCAGAAATGATGATTTGTTTCAAAACTATTCTTAGAAGTGGCATAACATAATTTCATAATACTAACTGGATTTTGAAGCAAGATCTTCCAATGACTGGACCATAACTTTGTACATTTTCTACAAACATCAGACTTTATAGATCTTTTCTCATTCCATATTTTACCTCACTCAAAGAGGTTCTTCCTCAATGGTTAATGGATTGAAGACATATGTTGAATCATTATTCTTTAAAATGCACTGAGATAATGTTCTGGGCACTGAAAGAAGGCTGGTGAGTGAGACATAGTTTTCTATCTTTACATAGTTTAAAGTAGACTGGGGAATTACATGAAGAGTACTCACATAAGAGAATTATGTGAAGAGTACTCAGAAATACTTAGGGGAACACCTAAGATGGTGGTCTGGGAACATCCCTCAGAACAATAAGGATGGTCTTCTGAGAGATAACTTATACATTGAAAAAGAATAGATGAGGATGGACATGGGGGATTTTTGGAGAGGGAAGCTTAACCCAGAAAGCCAATATCCCATATGACAGGCTGAGGAAGAAAGGATCCTGGTGTACTTTTAGAACTAGATGTACCCTTCTGAATAACCAAGTAAGAAGCAGAGAGCCACAAGAGGTGAAGCTAGAGAGATAAGTAGTAGAATGAGTTAGGGTTGGGGTAGGAGAACAACAAAGATTTATACATAAATCCAAAACATTAGACAAAGGTTGCAATTTCTACAGACACACAGGGAAGCATTCTTCATGGATTCATTTGAGTGACACAAAGAAAAACCCTTTAACAATGATTGCTTTCTTATTAAATATTGAATTTATTGGCCTCTGTTGGACAAAAATAGGCATGGAAGGAAATGGCTGAGGTGAGTAAATAACAGGCTCAAGTTCAGAAAGCATTTGGATTTTAGAAATGTTATCACAATAAAAAAGAAGATCTGCTTTGAAATCTTCATAAGGAAAAGTAAAAACTGGAGAGATCAATGCAGCAATATACAAGGTGACTGAAGATTGCAGATACCAAGGTGAAGAACATGAATGGAGGTTTTTTAATGATAAGATAATGTTTTAGATTTCTTGAGGCTACAATGCCCTGCAGTATATTATTGTAAGCTACAAAAAGTAGTTGCGGGCCAATGAAAATATGTATTGTGGGTACACATTTGAATATGTCACATTACATCAACTGAATGGAATATATATATATATAAATATATATATATATATAAACATTGTGAAAAGCATGTAGAAATTTAGGAAATACAATGTATCATATTAAGTATTAACCAGAAAATATAATTTGAGATGAATATGATAGCAGTGCACAAAATATACCTGAAAAAATTAGGATGAAATATAGCCACACATTAATAGCAACTGCCTTTGGGGGAACTTACTATGATGCTTTTATTTTTCCCCCTCTTCAGTATTGTAGTGTAAGCTTTTGGCCAGGTGTGGTGACTGTCCCATGCAATCACAACAGTTTGAGGACAGGGCGGATAAAAGGCTTGAGCTCAGGAATTTGAGATGAGCTACGGTAACAATTGTAGATTTGTCTGTGAAAAAAAAAAAAAAAATTAGCCAGGTGTGGTAGTGTGTGCACCTGTAGTCCCAGCTACTTGGGAGGCTGAGGTTGGAGGATCACTTGACCCTAGGTGGCAGAGGTTGCACTAAGCTGAGATTGAGCCACTGCAGTCCAGCCCGGACAACAGCCAGAACCCAAAAAAAAAAAAAAAAAAAAAAAAAAAAAATGAAGTTTTCTATAGTTAACCCACATTAATTTCATAAAGAAAAAAAAAAGTCTAAAAAGTAAAATCATATATTTTCAAGGAGTTCACGGGTTAGCAGGAAACCTGGACATAATCATCAGGCTGGCACTCTCACAACCCCACAGGTGCTGTTCTCTTCCTTTGCATTTCTATTTCCAGCCTCTACCTGTGTCTGATCATTTCTGCATGGCTTTGCAGTCTTTTATTTTTCCCCCATCTCTTCCCTTCTCTCTACCTCATAGCTTCTGCTGCTACCTCTTAAGTTTGGGCTACCTTAGTGTGTTAAATAGTATGACCTCTAAGGTTTCTGTTTTTTCTTCCTCATTCTGTTTCTACATTTGGGTGAACTCAGTTCTCATTCTTAAACACCTCACTTTCCCAGTGTGTTTTCTAGTTGGTATTTCTGTAAGGAGCCCATGCCTCGTCTGTGTCATCTCTTCACACCAGACCATACTTGATGTGTCTGGCCTCATTCTACCTCTTAGGTCAGGTCTTCCTCCCCTTGATACAATACACAGCACTCAGGGAATAAAAACAAGAATTCTCTGTAGTAGATCCTTCAACAGAGGGTGTGGCCAGGGCAAAGAGTGTGGCATGGTAGTCCTCCTCATGATGGAAAATCAATACATAAAACCTTTGGCCCACCTAATAGCAGACATTTAGCTAATTGCTGTTGCTCAACATGAATCAAGGTGTCACTGTTTTAAGACATTGCTCTGTAGAGGATGAAAATGAATCTTTGCCTCTATTCACATCTAATTCTCATCTCCCTTCTTGTTTTCCCTTGAAATCATGGGATGACTTCAAGAAACCTATGTTCATTAGATACATAGGTTACTGGAAATGTTTATAATGGTACTCTTTATTGAGTAATGTACCACGTACCGGACACCCATTTAGTTATAGAAACAACCTTAAGAGGCTAGCATTATTATTACTATGTTATATATAATGGAAGCTGAACTTAGAAAAGTAACATGACTTATCCAGGGCCATATGGCTTACAAGTGGCTGTGTCATGGCTAGAACTCAGGTTTGGTGGTTTCCAAAGAATGACCTGCCCCTGCACCATCAGAATGCAGTATGGGAATGGAACAGTGTCTCACTGCTGTAATCCCAGATCTTTGGAAGACCAAGGTGTGAGAACTGCATAAGACCAGGAGTTGCAGACCAGGTTGGGAAATCTAGTGACATCTGTAGTCTCTACAAAACATAAAAATAAAAAATTAGCCAGTTATGGTGGCAGGCACCTGCGTATAGTTTTAGTTACTGTGGAGGATGAGGTGGGAGGATCATTTTAGCCCAGGAGCTAGAGGTTGCTGTGAGCTATGATCATAGCATGCACACCAACCTGGGGATAGGATGAGACTGTGTCTCAAAAAATAAATTATAAAAAGAATGCATTTTAGAACATATATGCATATATATGAACATATATTCATTGACGTGAGACAGACACACACATTAGACATTTCTAAATTTTCTGGGGAGTTCTGATAACAAAAAATGAATTTGCTAATGCCTTTCCTAGAGAAAAAAAGATGGATAATTTGAATCCAACACAGAGATAAAGAGACAATAGAGCCTTACCATCAGTTTCAAGTTTGATGTGAGTGGTAGTTTTCCACTGGCATTTCTATATGTACAGATTCCTCTCCATCTCTTTGCACAGCTTTATCTGTGCTCATAAAAGTGGAGTTTGTATTATAAGTACATGTCTCTGGCTTGTCATCTTTGTCATGTCATCTTCACTCTTCCAAACACCCTACATATCTACATATACCTCATTACGCCAGTGATGAAACAAAACCAAGATGTAACTGGAAGCCATGATTACTTGAAAAACAAGTACTTCAGCTTCAGTCATTGAAAACAATATTCATGAACAACTTGATGAGCACATGTGGGTGGGAATAACGATGCTGAATGCAATTGAGTTTTCCAAGTTGAAGAGGCACACCTAGGAATTTGAGATTATGCCCTGTGTGTACATAAACTGCTGAGGGGGAAAAAAAAATCCAAATAACTTGAAAGAATCATAAAAGTTTCAGCCAGAAATTGTAACTTCACCTTTTGACAGCGGCATGTTTTATCTCTAACTGAAGACAAGAAAGACACCTAGAGGGCGGAGCAAGATGGCCCAATAGGAACAGCTCCAATCTCCAACTCCTGGCTCCAGCGACACAGAAGACCGGTGATTTCTGCACTTTCAACTGAGGTACTGGGGTCATCTCACTGGGGAGTGCGGACAATTGGTGCTGGTCAGCTGCTGCAGCCCACCAGCGAGAGCTGAAGCAGGGTGAGGCATTGCCTCACCTGGGAAGTGCAAGGGGGAAGGGAATCCCTTTTCCTAGCCAGGCGAACTGAGACACACAACACATGGAAAATCGGGTAATTCCCACCCCAATACTGTGCTTTAAGGAAAGGGGCACACCAGGAAACTATACCCACACCTGACTGGGAGGGTCCTGCAGCCAGGGAGCCTCCTTCATTGCTAGCACAGCAGTCTGTGATCTAACCATAAGGCAGCAGCGAGGCTGGGGGAGGGGCGCCTGCCATTGCTGAGGTTTAAGTAGGTAAACAAAGCCACTGGGAAGCTCAAACTTGGTGGAGCTCACAGCAGCTCAAGGAAACCTGCCTGTCTCTGTAGACTCCACCTCTGGGGAGAGGGCACAGCTAAGAAACAACAGGGGAAGCAGCAGAGGCCTGTGCAGACCAGAGCGACTCTGTCTGACAGCTTTGAAGAGAGCAGTGGATCTCCCAACATGGAGATTGAGATCTGAGAATGGAGGGACTGCCTGCTCAAGTGGCTCCCAGACCCCTGAGTTGCCTAACTGGGAGCCATCCCCCACTAGGGGCACTCTGACACCCCACACCTCACAGGGTGGAGTACACCCCTGAGAGGAAGCTTCCAAAGTAAGAATCAGACAGGTACACTCGCTGTTCAGCAATATTCTATCTTCTGCAAGCTCTGCTGCTGATACCCAGGAAAACAGGGTCTGGAGTGGACCTCAAGCAATCTCCAACAGACCTACAGCTGAGGATCCTGACTATTAGAAGGAAAACTATCAAATAGGAAGAACACATATACCAAAACCCCATCAGTACGTCACCATCATCAAAGACCAGAAGCAGATAAAACCACAAAGATGGGTAAGAATTTCCAGCTTTTTCCAGGGCAGAAAAGCTGGAAATTCAAAAAACAAGAGCGCATCTCCCCCTGCAAAGGAGCGCAGCTCATCGCCAGCAATGGATCAAAGCTGGTCAGAGAATGACTTTGACGAGATGAGAGAAGAAGTCTTCAGTCCATCAAACTTCTCAGAGCTAAAGGAGGAATTACATACCCAGCGCAAAGAAACTAAAAATCTTGAAAAAAGAGTGGAAGAATTAACAGCTAGATTAAATAAGGCAGAGAAGGTCATAAAGGAAATGACAGAGATGAAAACCATGACACGAGAAATATGTGACAAATCCACAAGCTTCAGTAATAATAATAATAATAATAATAATAATAATAATAATAATAATAATAACTTTTATTCTTTTGATGAATGGAGTGTTTCTGAACTATTGACCCCATCACAGATTCCTATACTTCTTTGATACACTTATCATAATATAGAAACCACATGGTCCTTAATGGTGACCAAAGTATACTATTTCTGCATCTACATGAGGTTACTATGAAATGTCGCCTAAATCAAATGGGAAGAGAAGTCATACCACATGGCAGCCTTCAATCGCCACTAACTGCAGTATCAATCTCCATATGCCATGAAGACACTGTTTCTTGAGCAAAGACTGCCTTTGTGTGGAAACTTAGCCTTGTGCAAGAAAGTGCATAGGCATTGAAAAAGCAAAATATACCTTTTATATTCTGAGATATACAGATAAATAGACACAGGAACATTATTATTATTATTATTATTATTATTATTATTATTATTATTATTATTTATTTATTTATTTGAGATGGAGTCTCGCTCTGTCATCTGGGCTGGAGTGCAGTGGCCCGATCTCAGCTCACTGCAAGCTCCGCCTCCCGGGTTTACGCCATTCTCCTGCCTCAACCTCTTGAGTAGCTGGGACTATACAGGCACCCGCCACCTCGCCCGGCTAGTATTTTGTATTTTTTTAGTAGAGAGGGGGTTTCACCATGTTAGCCAGGATGGTCTGGGTCTCCTGACCTCGTGATCCGCCCGTCTCAGCCTCCCAAAATGCTGGGATTACAGGCTTGAGCCACCGCGCCTGGCCTACACAGGAACATTATTTAAAAGTCCATAGAACTGGCCATGCATGGTGACTCATGCCTGTAATCCCAACACTTTGGGATGACAAGGTTGGCAGATCACAAGGTCAGGAGTTCAAGACCAGCCTGGCCAATACGGTGAAACCCCATCTCTACTAAAGATACAAAAAATAAGCTACATGTGGTGGTATGCACCTGAAATCCTAGCTATTCAGTGGCCCCAAGCAGGAGAATCACTTGAACCCAGGAGGTGGAGGTTACAGTGAGTCAAGATCACATCATTGCACTTCAGCCTGGGGAATAGGGTGGACTCTGTCTCAAAAAAAGAAAAGAAAAATTCTGTAGAACTATAGTAGACCCATTTTCCCTTCTTGTAGAAGTGTTCTTTTTACTTATGGAATCTAAGGATGGCAATGCTGAAGGGGGAGGGTGTTTTACGGAACATTTATAGAAAGACAAATGTCAAAATCATTTAACAAAAATGAACTTAAAAACTGGGCACAATGCTCACACCAGTAGACCCGGCACTTTCGGAAGCCAAGGCAGGTGGATTGCTTAAGCCTAAGAGTTTGAGAACAGACTGAGAAACATAGCAAGACTCCTTCTCTCTCAATAAAAAATTGTAATAAGCCTAGTATTTTGATGTGCTCCTGTGGTCTCTGCTGCTCTAGAGACTGAGGAATGATAATCGCTTCAACCTGGGAGGTCGAGGTTGCAGTAAGCTATGATCACACTGCTGCACTCTAACCTGGTTAACAGAGAGATACTATCTCTGAAAAAGAAGAACAAATTTAAGGAGTGAGAAGGCAGATTGAACTTACCTGAAATAAGGGTCTTTGACTATTCAGGAATAAAACGTTTCCAACCAAAATTGAGTTTCAAAATATGGCTATCATGATAAAGAAAAAAAAAAATTATTTCCCTGCTACTACACATATCTTAAAGAGGAACATTTTTATTTCTTGGTAATATTTCATACTGAAAAAGTGAAAAGGAAGCAAATGTTGTTTTCATAAAGAATTAAAGATAGCTAGCATCACTCCACCTCCCATGAAGAAAATAAATAGGAATAAGGGTAAACATGAGAGGGAAATGCTGCTGTTTTTTAATCCATACAAAAGTGTCTGGTATGGTTAGGCTGTGCCCTCACCCGAATGGCACCTTGAATTGTAGCTCCTATAATCCCCATGTGTTGTGGGAGGGACCCAGTGAGAGGTAATTGAATCATGGCATGAGATTTTGCTGTAGTGTTCTTGTGGTAGCTAATAAGCCTCATGAGATCTGATGGTTTTTATAAAGGGCAGTTCCTCTGCACATACACCCTTGCCTGCCAGTATGTAAGACATATATTTTCTCCTCCTTCACCTTCCACAATGATTGTAAGGCCTCCTCAGCCACATGGAACTATGAGTCCATTAAATCTCCTTTTCTTAGTAAATTATCCAGTCTTGGGTGTTTCTTCACAGCAGTATGGAAATGGACAAATACAATGTCACATCACAGAAAATCACTTAAATTCCATTCTTTACTTTGATTTATTTCATTTTATTTTTGTATAAATGGACACAGTAAATTTTACTCTCTTCAAGCCCTAGGAATTCACAGGTAGACGAGCATAGTATGCACAGTATGAGTGTGCTTTAAATAAGATGGACAGCCACTTCCCTTTTACACAATACATTCCTGAAAATCAACAGTAAAGTTGGATATGAGAAAATCAAATAATAACTTACCCACTGACAAGAGCACTTTAGGTCCGTAAAACAAAAACACATACTAAAATATCTCTTTCAGAAAAAGAAATCATTGATGACACTATTGCAGAAGTTCATACTAGGTGTTTAGTTTTGTTATTTTTCTTCAAAACAGCAGTGGTGGGTTTAAGCCCAATAAGGTAGAGATTCTACCTTATTTTATTGATAATAAATATTGATAATAAATATAGAATCTCTACCTTATTTTATTGTTAACAAATAATTATTTATTATTTTCCTCTCACTGAAGGATTTTTCACTTTTGTTTCAATCTCATTGACTTTTTGAGACATATTGCATATTACAGTTGTAGCATGCTGGGTGTTCTATTTCCTACCCCTTAAGAAATAAAATTGTAGAAGAAAAATCTGTAAGATACTAAAAGAAATTTCTTATCATCACTGTACAAAGATGAAGAGTCTATCAAAAAGTTACCATTGACTAGGAGAGAATACTATTTAACAGAAGGCTGTGGTTCTCCATGATCAGATGACACAGGAAAGGAGAGTTTTGCATATTCACAAATAAGTATAGATATAAATATATATAAACACAATGATAGATACATATGTGGATATCTAAATATATATATTGTAAATACATTTGTGGATATCTACATACTTATATAACTATGCTGAGAGCTTGGAGATTCAGTTTAAGGCCAGATGGTGGATGAATTGAAACTGAAGCTTGTGAGATTGTCTTTGAGAGCACTGCCTTGAGCATAGCCAGAGATTCTGGAAGCCAGTGAGCTAAAGTCATGATAGTATTCTGGAATCCTATAGACTGTGGCTTGGCCACCTTTCCCTTGTGTGGTCTGGGAATCTTTCTATCGTTACTGGTCATCATTCTTATAATCTGTAAAGTGAAAGTGATAGGACTGTTGCAAAAATTAAATGTGAGTTCTATGTGAGGTATCTTTTAGATGGCAAGCATCCATTAGTGTAGCTTATTATGATTATTGCTGAGACACATTCCTTCAGAGCATCCCTCACTGGGAGATGTGCAGAACAACGAAGCATGTAGACATGTGGAGAATGGTAAGGGTCAGGGCATGTAGGAGTTAAGTGTGCAAAGAAATCTAGAAATTAACCAGGATTGGAGATTTTGTAACATGAGTCCAAGAAACAGAGAGGCAAGCCAAAACAAACCTGACAAATAATTTTTGGTCTCAATGACTTGATATATACTATTAGAAACAAATTATTTATATATATAATTTTTGGTCTCAATGACTTGATATATACTATTAGAAACAAATTATTTATATTTTAGGAGAACCACTATATAGAGCAATGGCATAATCAAATGCATAACATAAAATGTTGAAGGTAATAGAAATTTCAGTCATTTGTATAGCCAAAACAGTAATTTTATCATTACATCATCATCATCATCATCATCATCATCATCATCATCATCATCATCATCA
>NC_045456.1:24558431-24606243 GCF_002776525.5 Piliocolobus tephrosceles | reverse complement strand
CATCATCATCATCATCATCATCATCATCATCATCATCATCATCATCACCACATGAGGTGGGATTATCATAATGGTGGTTACCTATTGATTTTGGGGTGTAATTATTAATATCCTTGATATGCTTTGGCTGTGTCCTCACCCAAATCTCATCTTGAGTTGTAGCTTCCTTAATTCCCATGTGTTGTGGGGGGGACTGGTGGTAGATAATTGAATCATGGGGACAGTTTCATGCATACTGGTCTTGTGGTAGTGAATAAGTTTCACCAGATCTGATGGTTTTATAAGGAGTTTCCCCTTTCACTTGGTTCTCATTTCCTGTTGTGTGCTGCCAATGAAGACATGCTTTTCACCTTCTACCATGATTGTGATGCCTCCTCAGCCATGTGGAACAGTGAGTTCACTTAATATCTTTTTCTTTATAAATTACCCAGTTTCATGGTGATGGTCAGAACCATGAAAATGAACTAATACAATCTTTAACATGGCAAAAGGAACTGGTCATCTGTTCTGTTTGTAAACAATCCTGTACCTTCATCACAGAAACTTGCAACATTCAATCACCTCTTCATTCTTCAGGTATGATACTAAATGTTCCTTCTACTGTGGAAAGTTCCTATTCATCCAATATTTTCTATTATTGTATTATTGTACTTTCTCGTACCTAATGGTTTAACACTGTTTACTGATGGGTCTGGTAAACATGGAGAATTGGCAATCTGGTAGAGACCAAACAATTCCACTCCATGTAGGTTTGCTAGTACTCAGAGAGCTAAGATTACTCTACTTATTTATTTAAAAACTTTAAAGCCCTAATTATGTCTCTTTCTTTGACTTTCAAAATTGCTAAATTAACGTACACATGCCATTTTTATTACACACATTCGAGCCCACAGCTCACTGCCTGTACCATTGGCTTATGGCAATGAATAAGCAGACCTTCAGATTATGACATCACTGCTTAACCAAACACCCCAATAGCACTAATTTGTCCACCAAAATTGGAGAAATTTATCTAAACAAATTCAACTTACCATGAAGCTGGCTAAACAAATGATCATACAATGCCCAGATTGTCAGCTTGAGAGATGACAACGTGCTAGCAGTCCTTGCTCATCCTCAGCCTTGGCATCCACTCTGGCTATGCTCAAGGAGTCCTTCAGCCTGCTACTGCTCTGTGGGTGCCCCTCTCTGGGGCTGGCCAAGGATGGAGCTGGCACCCTTTGCTCATGGGGAGATGTGCAGGGAGAGGCATGGGTGGGAGCCAGAGCTGCATGCTGAGCTTGTGGGCCAGCATAGGTTCCAGGTGGTCATGGAATTGGTAGGCCCCACACTTGGAGCAGCCAGCCTGTGCCTGCTGGACTTGATCAGGGGATGAGATCCATATGGGCTGCCAGAGTGCCTGCTGCAGGTTCCAGTGAGAGGTAAAGATGGCTGGGCTTCTTGGATGAGTGGGGACTTGGAGAAAGTTTGTGTCTAGCTAAAAGATTTTAAATGCAACAATCAGCTTTCTGTGTCTAGCTAAAGGTTTGTAAATGCTCCAATCAGCACTCTGTCAAAATGAACCAATCAGCTCTCTGTAAAAGGGAGCAATCATCTCTCTGTAAAATGGACCAATCAGCATGATATGGATGGGGCCAGATAAGGGAATAAAAGCAGGCCACTCGAGCCAGAAGCGGCAACCCACTTGGGTCCCCTTCCAAGCTGTAGAAGCTTTTTTCTTTCACTCTTTGCAATACAGGTTGCTGCTGCTCACTCTTTGGGTCTGTGCCACCCTTATGAGCTGTGAACTCATTGCAAAGATCTGCAGCTTCACTTCTGAAGCCAGCAAGACCATGAACCCACCAAAAGGAATGAACAACTCCAAATGTGCCACCTTTAAGAGCTGTAGTGAAGGTCTGCAACTTCAAACCTGGAGTCAACGAGACGATGAACACACCCAAAGGAAGAAACTCCAGACACATCTGATCATCTGAAGAATCAAACTCTGGCCACATCATCTTTAAGAATTGTAACACTCACTGCAAGCATCCACAGTTTCACCCTTGAAGTCAGCGAAACCAAGAACCCACCAATTCTGGACACATTTTGGCGACCATGAAGGGACTATTACCTATTGCCATCACCTATCACCAAGTAGTAAGTACCATTGGACCCCTTTTGCTTGCTATTCTGTCCTATTTTTCCTGAGAATTCAGGGGCTAAATATCAGGCACCTGTCAGTCAGTTAAAAGTAACTAGCACAGCCACTGGACTAAAGACATGGGTGCCCCACTTTTTAAGAAAAGCCTCTCTAACTACCCCCAACTCTTTGGAGTGGGGAGGGTTGGTTTGCCTGGAACCAGCTTCTGCTTTTCCCATATTTCTGGGCTTAGCCAAGGGTCAACAGAGAGGAAAGCCATTCAGCTCCAGAGTACTGACAACAGATTGGTTGACCCTACAGTCATGAGCAGAACTCTCAAAGGCAAGGCACAGAAGTGAGACTTGCCCATCTGTCCTGACCCTTGCACCCTGGATCCTAACGCCTGCCTAACAAACTTCCTCTTGCTTCTCTTCTCTGAGGTTAGCATCACTTCTACAAACCACTCCCTCTCTCTGGTGATTTTCTAGTTTCTTCTATAAGAATGATTTCTAGTATAAACTTCAGGACTCTGTTACCTTCCTTTGGTTTCTGGGCTCATTAATCAGAAAGACATATTTTTTGCTGAAAGCCATGTCATAGAGGGGACTATAGAATTTTAGGATCCCTCCTCAGACTAGCAGGCCTAATAAAAGCTATTCCTGAAGCTAGGATATGGGGAGCCTCAGAAATTTGATCCTTCCTATTCATACAAATGAGGACAAAAGGTGTCACTCTTCAAACCGTGGAGATCAGTTCCCTCCCTCAGGGTATGGCCACTTCATTTTGGGGGCATAATATCTTTATAGGACAAGGGTAAGGTTCCAATACTAAAAGGAGAATGCTTAGGACTCTAACACGTTTTTGAGAATGCGTCAGTAAGGGCCACTAAATCGGATTTTTCTCAGTCCGCTTTGTGGTCCAGGAGTACAGGCAAGGGTACAGGTTTTTGAGAATATGTCAGTAAGGGCCACTAAATCTGACCTTCCTCAGTCCTCCTTGTAGTCTTGGAGGAAAACTAGTGTTTCTGCTGCTGCATCAGTGAGTGTAACTCTTCCAATCATCAGGGTCCAGGGACCATTGTGGGTTATTGGGCAAGGATTGTTTCTGCTGCTGTGTCAGTGAGTGTAACTATTCCAATCAGCAGGGTCCAGGGACAATTGCAGGTTCTTGGGCAGGGGGAGAAACAAAACAAACCAAAACCATGGGCAGTTTTGTCTTTCAGAAGGGAAACACTCAGGCATCAACAGACTCACCCTTGAGATGCATCCTAAGCCATTGAGACCAATGTGACCCTCAAACACTGAAAAAGACACAGCTCATTTTTTTCTGCTCTATGACTGGGCCCCAGAATTCTCTCTTTGATGTGGAAAAGTGGCCATCTGAGGGAAGTACAAATTACAATACTATCCTGCAGCTTGACCTTTTCTGTAAGAGGGAAGATAAATGGACTGAAATACCTTATGTCCAAGCTGTCTTTTCATTGAAGGAGTATACACAACTATGCAAAGCATGCAATTTACATCACACAGGAGGACCTCTCAGTTTACCCCCATATTCTAGCCTCCCTATAACTCCCCTTTCTATTAATGATAAGCCTCCTCTAATCTCCCCTTCCCAGAAGAACACAAGAAAAGAAATCTCCAAAGGACCACAATCATCAGCCTATTGGTTACCAGCTATTGGTTATGTCCCCTTCAAGCTGTAGGGGAGGGGAATTTGACCCAACCCAGGTACATATCCCTTTCTCCATCTCTGATTTAAAGCAGATCAAGGTAGACCTGAGGAAGTTTTTGGGTGATCCTGATAGGTACATAGATGTTCTACAGGGTCTAGGGCAAACCTTCGACCTTGCTTGGAGAGATGTCATGCTACTGTTAGATCAATGAAAAGAATGCAGCTTTAGCTGTAGCCTGAGAGTTGGAGTTACCTGGTATATTAATCAAGGAGTGATATAATGACAGCCAAAGAAAGGGATGGATTCCCTACAGTTCAGCAAGCCATCCCCATATGGATCCCCACTGGGACCATGACTCAGATTATGGGGACTGGAGTTGTAAATATCTGTTGACCTGTGTTCTAGAAAGACTAAGGAGAATTAGGAAAAAGCCCACGAATTATTCAGCGATGTCCACCATAACTCAAGGAAAGGAAGAAAATTCTTCCTTAAGCAACTGTGTGAGGCCTTAAGAAAATATACTCCCCTGTCACCTGAGTCACTTGAGGGTCAATTGATTCTAAAAGACACTTATTGCCCAATCAACTCTCTGTAAAACAGACAAATCAGCTCTCTGTAAAATGGACCAATCTGCAGGATGTGGGTGGGGCCAGATAAGGGAATAAAAGCAGGCCACTTGAGCCAGCAGTGACAACCCATTGAGGTCCCCTTCCACACTATGGAAACTTTGTTCTTTCTCTGTTCACAATAAATGTTGCTGCTGCTCACTCTTTGGGTCTGTGCTGCATTTATGAGCTGTAACACTTACTGCAAAGATCTGCAGCTTTGCTCCTAAAGATAGCAAGACCACAAACCCATCAGAAGGAATAAACAACTCCAGATGTGCCACCTTTAAGAGCTGTAACACCGCAAAGGTCTGCAGCTTCACTCCTGAAATCAGCAAGACCACAAACCCACCAGAAAGAAGAAACTCTGGACACATCTGAACAGCTGAAGGAACAAACTCCAGACACATCATCTTTAAGAACTGTAACACTCACTGCAAGGGTCTGCAGCTTCATTCTTGAAATCAGCGAGACCAAGAATCTACCAATTCCAGACACAAACTCACAGGGATGTCCCCTCCTTCTAGAGGTGTGAACTCTAGAGGATTGGAATGTAATCAGTTGTGGCAAACAGACAATACATACATCCTTGTATTTGGATAACTAAGATATGTACATATATCCATTGCTGCCGACACTCATTTAATTTATATAACATAGTCCTAATAAATTATTAAATTGAAGAAGAAGGTAAGTTTATGTTCACACCCCCTTAGGTCCTCTTTAGATTCCTGCATGATGCATCAAACCATACCATGGCATGGCTAAGAACACAACTCAGTATGAGACATGAAGAGAATAACCCTACTTAACTTCCAACATCAGATAGAGACAGAAAGATTAAGAGAGCATTAAAGGGAAAGAATGAGTAAGAAATATATTCAAAAAAATCAAAGAGAGACAGAGCATGTAATAATAAGGAGAAACATAAAGCAGGATGGAGAATGAGAAATATTAAGAAAGTTGTGGATAAAAGAATACATCTTTAGCAAGGGAAGTTATAAAAGAAAATTCAAAAGTTAAGGCATGTCAAAGGTTGTAAAAGTCATGAAGAATGTTACAAGAATGAGTTTCTGCAGGAAATATTATATAATCCATTTTGAAGATCTAAGCAAGTTGTAATTGTAAAAATAAAATGACATCACTTGGACTCGGGAAGGGGAACATCACACATCAGGGCCTATCATGGGGGGGGAGGGGGAGGGATTGCACTGGGAGTTATACCTGATATAAATGACGAATTGATGGGTGCTGACGAGTTGATGGGTGCAGCACACCAACATGGCACAAGTATACATATGTAACAAACCTGCACGTTATGCACATGTACCCTAGAACTTAAAGTATAATTAAAAAAAAGAAAATTAAAAAACACATTCTATCATAATAATAATAATAAATCTATATGTAAACATATTGGTTAAATTTTAAAAGGTATTCAGTTTTTCTGTATGCCTGAGATTAAAATAAAGCACAACAAGTTTTTCTTAAAACAATAACCTGCTCTTTAAAGATCATACAAACTCTCTTAGCCCAGGAACCACCTGTAGAATTCCCAACACCAGTCTGGAGATTATGTCCTCATCAAAGGACAGAAAAAAGAAAAAACTTGAGCCAGCCTAAGAAAGACCCTGCCGGACCTGCAGCCGCAAACAACGCAACTTGCTAAGTCAATGCAGGCCCTGGACAGAATCCTGAGGAAGATGACTCAGAAAACTGAATGAGTGTTGCTCTGGGCATAGACTTCATTCCCTCCAGGTAATTTACTTTATTTTAATTTTCTCGCTCTGCCTATATCTATACCTGCTACACTCTCTTAAGTTCATCTCTTAAATCTGCCTTTTTTCAACCCTGTTACTTATGCAGACACCCCTTCCAGCTTTTAACAATGTAACTTACTGGAAGGAGTTAACATACTCCCAGTGGAGTTCCTTAGTAGCAGCACACATCAAACTAACATACCAAGTAACACTAAAGGTCATTCTTTGACTGGAAAAGAGTGCTGTTAATTGTATGCAACATTGTTTTGTGTTATTTGCTAATTCTAAGATGCAAAGCCAGAATAAGAGCAGTGACCACCTCTCCTGATAAACCTGTGGCTGCATGTATCTGCACTCAGCAATCAAAGAGACATGATGCAAAAAATAAAAAAAGGAAAAATATTGAGATTCTATTAAACTGGTGGGAAAAAGATTAAAGACAGTTACAGTGATAGTCAAAATCTGTCTTGGAAAGCCTGAGAGCTTCCATACTTACATATTGCTTGGCTGAAGGCAGCCAGAGTCTTTTTGCAGGAGCCAGAAAGATTAGGGTGCAAGTGCAAATGAATGTGGAAAGTTTATCTTACTAACCTTTTTAGTTATGTAGGCTTAAGGCTAACCTTTGGCCTACTGTCAGTATTTTACTGCCTCCTACTCAGGTCAGCAGAAGTTTATTATCCACAAATGGTGTTTTTTTATGCTTCAGAACATAGTCTTTTGTTTGTTTGTTTCTGAGATGGAGTCTCACTCTATCACTCAGGCTGGAGTGCAGTGGTGTAATCTCAGCTCTCTGCAAACTCTGCCTCCCAGGTTCATTCCATTCTCCTGTCTCAGCCTCCCAAGTAGCAGAGACTGCAGGTACCTGACACCATGCCTGGTTAATTTTTTTTAATATTTTCAGTACAGATACGGTTTCACCATGTTAGCCAGGATAGTCTTGATCTTCTGACTTCATGATTCCCCTGCCTTGGCCTTCCAAAGTGCTCGGATTACAGGCTAGAAGCTAGCTTATCATATTTACCCTCTAGCAGTGTTTACTCTTCACATTTGTTAATTAGTCTTACTGAATAAATGCAACCATGACTAGTGGATCAAGGTCAAGTTGCAACTGTTTTCAGAACTCCGCTTAGGGCCTACAAGCAGCTTGAACAATCAACTGGACTGGCAGAGCAGATTATCTCTGTGTCAGTGCACATTTATTCATCAGCCTCAATCATATATGGAAATAATGATATAATTTTGCCTTCCATTCTATTACTGTGATATCAATTAATTTTCATGTGTTAAACCATCCTTACACCTTTGGGATATATCCCACTTGGTGATAGACAATGAAATTTTTTAATATGTTGGTTCATGTGGTTTGCTAGTAATTTTCTGATAATTTTGCATTTGTGTTCAACAGGGATATTCACCTATAGTTTTTATTTTTGCCCTTACTCTCTGATGTTGGTATTATAAACTGATACCAAACTGGTACAAAGTGAGTTTCAATATTGCTTAATCTTTAACTCTTGAGGGCATGAGTTTGAGAATTGATATATGTTGTTTTTTACATATTTGGTAAAATACAGTTGTGAAGCCATCAGATGCAATGCTGTTCTTGGATGACATAATTGCTATTGCTAATTCAACTTCTTAATTACTGATTTATTTTGCTTTTTCATTTTTCCATCATTCAATCTTAGTAAGTGTATGTGCCCAGAAACATTACTCTCTTCTGAAGTATCCGATTTGTCTTGTGCATGCAATGGCTTTACACCAAAACATATTAGCAATTGCAGTTGTTTTCAATTACAGTGCCTAAGATCTTCTTCACTTCTGTGATATTAGTTGTTATGTCTTATTTATTTCATATTTTATTTGGCTCATTATGTCTTTCATCTCAGTTACCCTTCCTAACGGTATGACAATTTTGCTTCTCTCTTCCATAAAGCTACTCTTAATTTTCTTGATGTTTTATATTGTCTTTCTAGTTTCTAATTCTGTTATTGCTATTCTAATATTTTATTTCTGCTACTTTGTGGTAATGTTAGGTTGCTTATTTGATGTGTTTCTTAGTTATGTAGACATTGATTTTTTTTAAAGTCTTTATTACTTTTTCTATTGACATATTGATAGCTTTATTTGTTTAATTTCTATGTAGCTCTGAAATGATTCAGAACTGCCTCAAACTGCTGTGAATTTCTTGTCTGGTACCACTGTATTGAGAAAACATATTTGATATTGTTTCTATTTTAAGATGTGCTTATACTTGCATTCTAACTTCAGAATATAATTTCTCCTGGGGAATACACCATGTGCAGTTGAGAAAATACTGGAGTTTTTTGACTGATTGATGCAATATTCTATTTATGACTGTTAGGTTCATTTGGTTCTAAAGAGTAGTTTAGGTTGAATTATTTTGTCTGCTAAATTTGTTTATTAATTTTGGTGCAGTGTTGGAGACACCTACCAATGCTATATTGTAGTCCACTTTCCCTGTCAGATCTATTAGTGCTTGCTGTATTTATTCACATATTTTAACAATGGGTCCATATATATTTATAATAGTGATATAATCTTAATGTGTTGATACTTTATGTAATGACTTTCTATGTGCCTATTACCATTTTTCACCTGAACTCCATTTTGTCTGCTCTAAATACAGCTGCCTCTGTGCTTTTTGGTATCCATTTGCATAACAGCCTTCTTCTATTTGTGCACATTCAGCCATCTGTGTGAGGAAAAGAAAGAGAGATCAGACCATTACTGTGTTTGTGTAGAAAGAAGTAGACATAAGAGACTCCATTTTGTTCTGTACTAAGAAAAATTCTGTCTTGAGATGCTGTTAATCTGTAATCCTACCCCCAACCCTGTGCTTGCAGTGACATGTGCTATGTTTACTCAATTCTTAATGGATTTACAGCTATTCAGGGTGTGCTTTGTTAAACAAGCACTTGAAGGCAGTGTACTTGTTAAAAGTCATCATCATTCTCTAATCTCTAGTACCCAGGGACACAAACACTGCAGAAGGCCACTGGGACATCTGCCTAGGAAAGCTAGGTATTGTCCAAGGTTTCTCCCCATGTGATAGTCGAAAATATGGCCTCATGGGAAAGGAAAAACCTGACCATCCCCCAGTCTGACATCCATAAAGGGTCTGTGCCAAAGACGATTAGTAAAAGAGGAAGTCCTCTTTGCAGTTGAGATAGAGGAAGGCATGTCTCCTACTAGTCCCCAGGCAATGAAATGTCTCAGTGTAAAACCCGATTGTATGTTCTATTTACTGAGATAGGAGAAAAACACCTTAGGGCTGGAGATAAGATGTGTTAGTGGCAATGCTGCTCTTTAATGCACCAAGATGTTTGTGTATGTGCACATCAAAGCACAGCACCTTTTTAAATCTTGTTTATGACACAGAGACATTTGTTCACATGTTCTCCCGCTGAGCCTCTCCCTGCTATTACCCAATTGTCCTGCCACATCTCCCTCTCTGACATGATAAAGATAATTATCAAAAAATATTGAGGGAACTCAGAGACCAGTGCTGGTGTGGGCCCTCTGTATGATGAGCGCTGGTCCCCTGGGCCTGCTTTTCTTTCTCTATACATTGTGCTGTGTCTCTTTCTCTTCTAAAGTCTCTTATTCCACCTAGCAAGAAATGCCCACAGGTGTGGAGGGGCTGACCCCCTTCACATCCGTGTTTTTATAGACAAAATATCTTGAAGCAACGCAGGTTTAGTCTTTAAAGGCTATATATTTTTACATTCATTTTAAGTAAAGGGGTATGTATGCAGTATGTACAGGTTTGTTACATAAATAAACGTGTGTCATGGGGTTTGTTCTAGAGATTATTTCATATCCTAGATTTTAAGCCTTGTACCCATTAGTAAGTGTTCTTGATCATCTCTGTCCTACTAACTTTCACACTCCAATAGACTCCAGTGTGGTTTCTTCCCCTCTATGTGTCCATATCTTCTCATCACTTAGCTCCCAGTTATGAACGAGAACTTATGGTATTTGTTTTTCTGTTCCTGTGTGAGTTTGCTCTAGTTAATGGTTTCCAACTCCAACAATGTCCCTGCAAAGGACTTTTTTTTTTTTTTTTAATGGCTGAAAAGTGTTTCAAGGCATATGTACACCAAATTGTCTTTGTCTGATTAATCATGGCTGGGGATTTAAACTGATTCAATATATATGCTCTTGTGAATACTACTGCACTCAGCGAATGAGTACATATGTATTTATAATAGAACATTTTCTATTATTTGGGGTATATACCTAGAAATGGGATTGTTAGGTTGAATGACATTTCTCTCTCTAGGTCTTTGAGAAATTGTCATACTATATATACTGTATTCCACAATGATTGCACTAGTTTACACAAAAGTGTAAAAGCACTTTTTCTGTTGTTGTTGTTGACAACCTTGGCAGCATCTGTTATTTTCTGCGTTTATTTGGATGGGGGAGATGGAGTTTCATTCTACCATCCAGGTTGCAGTGCAGTACTGGAGTAATCTTGGATCCCTGCAAGCTCCACTTTCCAGGTTCATGCCATTCTCCTGCCTCAGCTTCCCAAACAGCTGGGACTATAGGTGCCCATCACCAGGCTTGGCCAATTTTTTGTTTTGTTTTGTTTTGTTTTTCTATTTTTTCTATTTTTTTTTTTAGGAGAGAAGGGATTTCACCATATTAGCCAGGATGGTCTTGACTTCCTGACCTCATGATCTGACCTCCTCAGCCTCCCAAAGTGCTGGAATTACAGACATGAGCCACTGCATCCTGTATCTTCTGACTTTTTAGTAAAGGCCATTCTGACTGGTTTGAGATAGGATGTCACTGTGATCTTGACTGAAATTTCTCTGAAGATCAGTGATTTTTTTTTGTTTTCTTTTGTTCTGTTTGAATTTGTTTTGCTCATACAAATGTCTTCTATTGAAAAGTGTCTGGTTCAGGGTTTTTTTTTTTTTTTTTTTTTTTTTTTTTTTTTTTTTTTTTTTTTTGTTTTTTTTTTTTTTTTTTTTTTTTTTTTTTTTTTTTTTTTTTTTTTTTGCCTAGTTTTTAATGAGATTGTTTGTTTGTTACTTCATTTGTTCCAGAAAATTTGTCTAAGTTCCTTAAAAATACTGGATATTAGAGCTTTGTCAGATGCACAGTTTACAAATACTTTCTCCCATTCTGTAGGATGTCTCTTTATTTTGTTGATAGTTTCAAGCAAACAGAAAAAAAAAAAAAAAAAAAAAAAAAAAGCAGGAGTTGTAATTCTAGTCTGTCAAAACAGACTTTAAAATATGTTTACTTAAGAAGGTAAATAGGTCCCTGACTGAACAATGTTATCATCTGCTTATGTTGAAAGTGATTATTGATTGATAAGAACTTACTAATGTCACTATGTGACTATTTCTGGATGTGATTTCCAATAACTTGTTTTTTTCTTCTTCTCTTATTTTATTTTGTTTGTGTGTGTTTGATGTTTTCCTGTAATGGTATTTACTGAATCTTTTATATGTCCCCTGCAGTCAAGACTTATTTAAAAATTATTGAGTCAATATATGGCTGTCATAGTTTAATAATAACAAATGACACTGCATGCACTAATTCTGCCCTCTACATCCTGCATATTTTATATATTTTGTTTTTTAATTTCAAAATTTATAATTTTATTTTTACCCCTTATCAGAGTAATGCAGCTATTACTTGTAATCATTTTGTCTCTTTACATCAAAGATAGATGTTATTAACACACCTCCATTATAGTATCCGAATATTATTTATTTTGCTGAATGCTTTTACCAGTGAGATTTATAATTTCCTATGTGTTCATGTAATAATCAGTGCTCTTTTTCAACTTGAATCTCTCTTATCATGTCTTATGAGATAGGTCTGATGACAATAAATTTACTCAGATTTTGGTTGATAAACACTTCATCTTTTCTTTATTTCAGAAGAAAAGCTTTATGTGTACATTATTCTTAGTAGGGTTTTTTTTCTCTCTCCTTCATATTATTATTATGTAAATATTATTCTCCTTCTTCATATTATTATTATGTAAATATTATTCTCCCACTATTTCCTGACTGCAGTGTCTCTACTGAGAAATCTGCTAGCTGTTATGGACTCCTTTACATGTTATTTTATTTTTTGTGTTGCTGCTTTTGGAATTTACTTTGTCTTTTTAACAGATTTTGACAGCTTTATTATAAAATATTTTAATGTAGCCTTGGATAAATTAATCTGACTGGGAAACTTTGACATTTATATATCTGGATGTTTATATTTTGGTGCCAGTTGAAAAGTTTTCTGCTATCATTTGAAAAAATGGCATTTGTACCATTTTATCTTTTTTCTTCTCTTGTTTCTCTTATAATTAATATCATTACTGTCTTCATATTGTTCCATAGATCTCATAAACTCTCTTCATTCTTTATTACTCTTTCCTCTTCCTACTATATGTTTTGAAATAACTTGTTTTTGAGTTACCAGATTCTTTCCTCAGCTTGATTAATTTTGGTATTGATGATTTTTGTTGCATTTTAAATTTTATTTTTTATACATTTAGCTTCAGGTTTTCTGATTTATTATTCTTATTATCTTATAGTCTCTGTTAAATTTTTTGCTTTGGTCACTTACAGCTTTCCCTATTTAATTCCTCCTTGAATTGTTTCTCTTTATTTTAATAGTTTACTGACATCCTTAAAGCAGTTATTTGAACAATGTTATTTGGTCAGATTGTATACATCTCCATTTCTCTAAGGTGAGTAATTAGCACTTATTTTCACTTGGTGATGCTGTCTTTTCCTGACTCTTCTTGATATCTGTGGTCACAAATAGGTATGCACTCAGTTGGTGAAGCAGATAATTTTTCTAATCATTGCAGACTGGCTTTTCTGGGAAAGCCTTTCAATAGTCACCCTATCTGTAGGTTCTTGGCACACATCATGGTGTGGTTCTGATGATGAAAGCTTCCAGGGCTGGTAAGGCACTGGGTCAGGCTGAAATCTCAGGATTACCAATGGCTATCAGTATCCTGCAGAGACTGATTGTAGGTGTGGCCTAAAGACTGGGGCTGGGTGCTGTTGTCTGGTGCCAGGATGTGTCTGAAATCTTTGGGTTTATGTACCAGTCTGGAGTCTGGGTCTATGCGAACCTGCCCAGTTATCTGTGGCATGCACGTGTTGGAGTACAAGCCAAAGTTTGGTCATCATTTCACTCTCTTCCAAATAGCCAATTTCTCTCTGAGAACTGTGCTGAGTTAGGGAAGTGATGATGCAGGTAATATAAAACTGCCTTTACTATGCTCTTCCCAGCAAATCGATATCCATATTCAAGGGATTTATGCAATATTTACCTAGCTGAAAATTTTATAACTATGTCCAATAATAATTACTGTCAGGCTGCATTTTGTCAGAAAATTATATTTTAGGAGGACATTTATACAACCAGAAAACTTACATCCAGAATAAGAAAATAACTGTATCAATATTTTAGAATGGATAAACCCACACATAATTTCAACTTGAAGAACTGAAAGGATGTGGAGTGTCAATAGGAAGAAATAAGAAATAGAAAACTTCAGCAATCAGCTCCCACTTACAGAAGCATCAACATGAACAAATATCCACACTTGAAGATATGTGTCTATAAGAACTAAAAGAACCAGGTAGACAAAACACTACTGCATGGTAGCACAATAGAAGAAAAGATATCATGGATTTCTCTTTTTTTACATATTGATGTCTGCTTTCTGATTTATAGACACTGAACTCTTTATCTCCTCGATATTAATTAAGCATCCCTGGTGATAAATTGCAGAATTGCTCCTTGAATATGAGCATGCTGATGTTTACAACCTTTGCCAATGGATACAAGTTGTCCAGCTGAAAAAAGTTTGGCTGCCTTCTTTTTGATAAAGGACAATAATTAATATCTGTAGAAATACTGAACATATGCTTCTTTGATGAATGCAGCCTTCCAATCTGTGTATACCATGTTCTTTCTACATAGACTTGGATGGAAAGTTTATACCCAGTGAGATGTGACTGAAATTTTAAAATATGAATGTGTGTCCCTCCATACCTGGCTCTCATCTTTTGCCTGAATATGTTTATGAGGTTTCTGGCTGTCTAAACTCTAACCTCTCTTACCTTGGTCGTAAACATGCTCTTCAAAGAATAAATCTGGCTCTATCAGTTCTTGTTTATGGATACAGAAAACTTGGCAAAATAAACTTTGGCTTCCTTATTCTTTGAATAGGAAATATGAGCTCCCTGGAGATATAATGAATGGGAGTTCTCCACCTGTACAGGTGATTATACTTTTTTGTACATGGGATGAAATTTCCAGGGGTATAGACCATAAAGTGTAACTCAGCTTTTCTGCTGTATAGACACTTCTTTCTTGTGACTGGTTTGAGGTTCACAACACAAACCCAGTCTCACTCCCTGGGCAAGGATGTAAGTTCCTGACTCTCTACATCCTTATATTCTTGATTATTGCCCAGAGATGCTACAAAACTGGCTTTGTAAAATCTGATTACTTTCCTTTGACAATGCAATACAATTTACAATGTTATAAGGCCTGTTTGTTTGTTTCTTTTCCTCACTTGGGTATTTTTATGAAATTTCCAGTTGTGTAAATTCTGACTTCCTTCTCCTGAAGACAAAATTGAGATATCCTGTGGATACAAAGCTTGGTAAACTTTCTTTTTAGATATTTTTCACAGGTCTTATGGCAATAAGCACTGACCTGCTTCCTCTTTGCTTAACTGTGTACACTTTCTGGTTGTACAAACGTATCTTTCATGTCCAGGGTACTTAGCCTCCTTGAATATATACACTATCCTTCTGCAGACCTGAATATTACACTGAATTTCTTCTTTTATGGATGCAAATTTGAGTTCCCAGTTTTGAAATAACAGCTGTGTACACAGAGACCTTTCTTTATTGGATTTGATAATAGTTTCACACTGTATGAACCTTGTCTTCAACACATATGGTTGCAAATATGCTGATTTTTGATTCAGGTTTCTGTTCATTGATATAACTGTGCATTTCCAGGTTGAGTAAATCTGAAATTACTATTTCTTCCCAATATTCTATAGCTTCTCCACAATATATATGGTTACTTAATGTCTCTTCTTATTAAGTATGAATCACATAATGTATACACTCTAGACTTTTCCTACACACAAGCACACAGATGCATATGTATATGCACCCAGGTATATTTTCATGAGGCCAAAGCTGACAGACATCACAAACCAGCATAAACACATTTGACATCATAGCTAATTTGTATAGTAGGGACGTGTATATTTAGCTATATGCAAGATTATAAGATATCTTCAAATGTGTGCATATCCATCTGTGTTTGTGATATGGTTTGGCTGTGTCTCCACCCAAATCTCAACTTGACTTATATCTGCCAGAATTCCCATGGGTTGTGGGAGGGACTCAGGGGAAGAGAATTTAATCATAGGAGCTTCTCTTCCCCATGCTATTCATACAACAGTAAATAAGTCTCATGAGATATCATGAGTTTATCAGCATTTCCACTTTTGCTTCTTCCTCATTTTCTCTTTTTGGCACCATGTAAGAAGTGCCTTTTGCCTACTGACATGATAATGCTGCCTCCCGAAGCATGTGGACTGTAACTCCAATTAAATCATTTTTGTCCTCCCAGTCTTGGGTATGCCTTTATCAGCATTGTGAATACAGATTAATAAAATAAATTGGTAACAGTAGAGTGGGGCATTACTGAAAAGTACCCAAAACTATGGAAGCAAATTTGGAACCGGGTAAGAGACAGATGTTGGAACAATTTCGAGAGCTCAGAAGAAGATAGGAAAGTACGGGAAAGTTGGGATCTTCTTATAGAGTTGTTAAATGGTTTTGCCCAAAATGCTGATAGTGATATGGATAATGAGTTCCAGGTTGAGGTGGTCTCAGATGGAGATGAGGAACTTGTTGGAAGTAAACTGGAGTAAAGGTGACTCTTGTTCCATTTTAGCAAAGAGACTGGCAGTATTTTTGCCCCTGACATAAAGATTTGTGGAACATTGGACTTGAGAGAGAAAATTTAGGTCATCTGGCAGAAGAAATTCCTAAACAGCAAAACTTCAAGATATGACTTGAGTACTGTTAAAAGCATTCAGTTTTATAAGGAAAGCAGAGCATAAAAGTTTGAAAATTTGCAGTCTGTGCCAAAGAAAAGAAAAGAAAATGTTTTCCAGGGGAAATTATAAGCTGGATGGAGAAATTTGCATAACTAGCAAGGAGCCTAATATTAACCTCCAAGACCATGAGTAAAATGTGTCCAGGCCATGTCAGATACTTTCACAGCATCCCCTTTCATCACAGACCTGGAAGCCCATGAGGAAGAAGTGGTTTTTGGGCTGGATCCCATTTCTCCATGCTGTCTGCAGCTTAGGAACTTGGTATTCTGTGTCCTAGTCACTCCAGCCATGACTGAAAGGGGCAAACATATAGTTTGGTTCTAGCTTCAGAGAATAGAAACATCAAGACTTGGCAGCTTCCATGTGGTGTTGAGCCTGGGTGTACAGAAGTCAAGAATTGAGGTTTCAGAACCTCCACCTACATTTTAGAAGATGAATGGAAATGTCTGGATGCCCAGGCAGAAGTTTGCTTCAGGGGTGGTGCCCTCGTGGAAAACATCTGCTAGGACAGTGTGGAAGGGAAATGTTGTTTCAGAATCCACACACAGAATCCTTATTAAGGCACTGCCTAGTGTAACTGAGAAATGGTTACTGTTCCCCAACCCCATAATTGTAGATCCACTGACAGGTTGCAGCATGCACCTGGAAAAGCCACAGACACTCAACCACAGCCAGTAAAAGCAGACAGGCGGGTGGCCATACCCTGCAAAGCCACAGCGGTGGAGCTGCCCAAGACTGTGGGAACCTATCTCTTGCAGCAGTGTGAACTAGATATGAGACCCAGAGTCAAAAGAGATCATTTTGAAATTTTAAAATTTGACTTCCCTACTAGATTGCAGACTTGCATGGGCTCTGTAAACCCCTTATTTTCGCCAATTTCTCCCATTTGGAGTGGCCATGTTAACTGAATACCTGTACCCCCATTGTTTCTAGGAGTAACTAGTTTGCTTTTGAATTTATAGTCTCATAGGTGGAAGGGACTTGCCCTGTCTCAGATGAAACTTTGGATTGTGGACTTCTGGGTTGTTGGGAAGACATAATTGATTCTGAAATGCGAGGACATGAGATTTAGAGGGGTGGAATAATATGATGTGGCCCACCCAAATCTCAATTTGAATAGTACTCTTGTAATTTCCATGTGTTTTTAGTTATTTCTTGTCTTCTGCTGTCTTTCGAATGTGTTTGCTCTTGCATCTCTAGTTCTTTTAATTGTGATGTTAGCATGTCAATTTTAGATCTTTCCTGCTTTCTCTTATGAGCATTTAGTGCTATAAATTTCCCTCTACACCCTGCTTTAAATGTGTCCCAGAGATTCTGGTACATTGTGTCTTTGTTCTCATTAGTTTCAAAAAAATCTTTATTTCTGCCTTCTGTTATTTATCAAGTAGTCATTCAGGAGCAGGTTGTTCACTTTCCATGTACTTGTGCAGTTTTGAGTGGGTTTCTTAATCCTGAGTTCTAATTTGATTGCACTGTGGTCTGAGAGATAGTTTTTGTGATTTCTGCTCTTTTACATTGGCTAAGGAGTGCTTTATTTCTAACTATGTGGTCAATTTTGAAATAAGTGCAATGTGGTGTTGAGAAGAATGTATCTTCTGTTGATTTGGAGAGGTGAGTTCTGTAGAAGTCTATTAGGTGTGCTTGGTGCAGAGCTGAGTAAAAGTTCTGGATATCCTTGTTAACCTTCTGTCTCATTGATCTGTCTAATGTTGACAGTGGGGTGTTAAAGTCTCTTAAACATTAGACTTAAAACCATAAAAACCCTAGAAGGAAATCTAGGCAATACCACTCAGGACATAGGCATGGGCAAGGACTTCATGATTAAAACACCAAAAGCAATGGCAACAAAAGCCAAAATAGACAAGCGAGATATTATTAAACTAAAGAGCTTCAACAGTGCAAAAGAAACTACCATCACAATGAACAGGCAACCTACAGAATGGGAGAAAAATTTTGCATTCTACCCATCTGATAAAGGGCTAATATCCGGAATCTACAAAGAACGTAAGCAAATTTACAAGAAAAAGTCAAACAACCCGATCAAAAAGTTGGTGAAGGATATGAACAGACACTTTTCAAAAGAAGACATTTATGCAGCCAACAGACACATGAAAAAATGCTCGTCATCAGTAGCCATCAGAGAAATGAAAATCAAAACCACAAAGAGATACCATCTCACACCAGTTAGAATGGTGATCTTTAAAAAGTCAGGAAACAACAGATGCTGGAGAGGATGTGGAGAAATAGGAATGCTTTTACACTGTTGGTGGGAGTGTAAACTAGTTCAACTACTGTGGAAGAGAGTGTGGTGATTCCTCAAGGATCTAGAGCTAGAAATACCATATGACCCAGCCATCCCATTGCTGGGTATATACCCAAAGGATTATAAAACATGCTACTACAAAGACCCATGTACACGTATGTTTTTTGTGGCACTACTCACAATAGCAAAGACTTGGAACCATCCCAAATGTCTATCAATGATAGATTGGATTTAAAAAATGTGGCACATATACACCATGGAATACTATGTAGCCATAAAAAAAGAATGAGTTTGTGTCCTTTGTAGGGACATGGATGAAGCTGGAAACCATCATTCTGAACAAACTATCACAAGGACAGAAAACCAAACCTTGCATATTCTCACTCATAGGTAGGAATTGAACAATGAGAATACTTGGACACAGTGTGGGGAATATCACACACTGGGGCCTGCCATGGGGTGGGGAGATGGGAGAGGGATAGTATTAGGAAAAATATCTAATGTAAATAACAAGTTAACGGGTGCAGCATACCAACACAGCCCATGTATACATAGGTAAAAAAACCTGCACGTTGTGCTCACGTACCTTAGAACTTCAAGAATAATTAGAACCAAAAACCAAAACAACAACAACAAAATTTTTCTGGTTATGATTAAACCAAAAGTGAAGCAAAATATAAATAAATTAATTAATTTCCATGTGTTGTAGGAGGGAATCACAGGGATGAAACATAATCACGGAGGTTTGCTGGTCTTATTCAGGCTATTCTCGTGATAGTGATTAAGGCTCATGAGATATGATGGGTTTATCTGGAGTTTCCACTTTTGCTTCTTCTTCGTTTTCTCTTTTCCCCACCATGTAAGAATTGACTTTTGTCTCATATCATTAATCTGAGGCCCCCTGGCCATGGGGGACTGGAAGTCGAATTAAACCTCTTTTACTTCCCAGTCTTTATCAACAGTGTGAAAATGGACTAATGCAATTTGCATATTGTATATGTGTATATATACACATTTGTGCAAATGCCTACGTATATCTATGATCACTGGCACATGACCTTGCCTATATACACGTGGCTATAGAAATACTTTGAAGTGTTTTAGTGCACATTCATAAGATACATTGATGGTTATTAAGGTAATCCAGAGGACAGAATACATATCTGATATATGTGTTTTAAATAAAGTTTATGAGCATTTTATTTAAATACATCTGTATTTAAATAATATTTTATATATATTATAAATATGTGTAATGCGTACATAATATCTTTTTTTTCTGCTGCTATAAAAGAATGCTGAAGATTGGATAATTTATGTTTAAAAATGCATTTTACCACAGTTCCAAAGGCTAGGAAATTTCAGACTAAATCAGTAACATATGGACAGGTTCTGGTTTCTACAAAGCTGCCTCTCCAATAGGGAGAGACTTTGTGTTCTTGCATGTAAAAAGAGCAAAAGTGAATCAATTTCTGCAAGACTTATTAATGACAACATTAATTCATTCATGAGGGGATATCTTTAACAACCTATTGTGACCCACCTTTCAACACTAGTGCACTAGGATTTAGTGGAGACAGGACACCACAGCATTCTGCCCCGTGTACCTCAACATGCATACCTTTCTCATGTACAAAGGCTGTTGACCATTGACATGGTTTACATCTGTGTCCCTGCCCAAATCTCACAGTGTAATCCCCACTGTTGGAGGCTGGGCTTGGTGGGAGGTGATTGGATAATAAAAATGGTTTATTGTAGTTTAACACCATCTGCCCTGGTGCTAACATGGCAATCATGAATTCTCATGAGATTTTTTTTTTTTTTTTTTTTTTTCAGAGATGTGTGGCATCTTTCCCTACCCCATTGGTTCTGTTCCTTCCATGTAAGATGCCTAGTATGTCTTCTACCATGAGTCAAACCTCCCTGTGGCCTGCCTAGAAGCAGATGACACCATGCTTCCTGTTAGTTGATTAAACCTCTTTTCCTTATAAATTATGCTTTCTCAAATATTTCTTTACAACACTGTGAGAACAGATGAATACAACCATTGAAAACTATGGGCTTCAAATGTTGTTGGGATTTTATAAGTGAATTTTCTTCTTCTTCTGTCACCCTTGGCACAGCAAATCTAACCTCTCTTCCTCCTCTTCCTTGTCATATGATATATGAAGATGATATGAAAGAAGACTTTCATGAAGACCCATTTCTGATGTTCACACTAATGTCTCTATCAAATGATCACATTCCCATGCCCTTGGTGTTGTCTTCTCATTAGATATTATTAATATTATTGTTGTTATTATTATTATTACTATACTTTAAGTTCTGGGATACATGTGCAGAACATGCAGGTTTGTTACATAGGTGTACACATGCCCCATCAACCTGTCATCTACATCTACATTAGGTATTTCTCCTAATGCTATCCCTCCCCTAGCCCTCCACCCCTGACAGACCCCAGTGTGTGATGTTCCCCTTCCTGTGTCCATGTGTTTTTGCTTTTCAACTCCCACATGTATATAGGCAAAGGTCGTGTGCCAGTGATCATAGATATGTGTATGAATTTTCACAACTGTGTATATATACATGTATACAATACACAAACCATTTTCAAACTTTTGATAAAGACTGGGAAGAAAAAAGGTTTAATGCAGCATTTGGTTCTCTGTTCCTGAGTTAGTTTGCTAAGAATGCTTTCCAGCTTCATCCATGTTCCTACAAAGGACATGAGCTCATCCTTTTTTATGATTGCATAATATTCCATGGTGTATATGTACCAAATTTTCTCTATCCAGTCTATCATTCATGGGCATTTGGGATAGTGATAAGTCTTTTTTTACTGTAAATAATGCTGCAATAAGCATATGTGTGCATGTGTCTTTATAATAGAATGACTTATAATCCTTTGGGTATATACCCAGTAATGGGATTGCTGGGTCAAATGGTATTTCTGGATCTAGATCTTTGTGGAATCACCACACTATATTCCACAATGATTGAACGAATTCACACTCCCACCAACAGTATAAAAGTATTCCTATTTTTCCACATCTTCTCCAGCATCTGTTTTTCCTGACTTTTTAATGCTTGCCATTCTAACTGGCAGGAGATCGTATCTCACTGTGGTTTTGAATTGCACTTCTCTAATGACCAATGATGATGAGTCTTTTTCCATCCATTTATTTGCTGTATAAATGTCTTCTTTTGAGAAGTGTCTGTTGGTATCCTTTATCCTCTTTTTGATAAAGTTTTTTTTTTTTTTCTTGTAAATTTGTTTAAGTTTCTTTTAGGTTCTGGATATTAGCCCTTTGTCAGATGGAGAGATTGCAAAAATATTCTCCCTTTCTGTAGATTGCCTGTTCTCTCTTGATAGTTTCTTTTGCTGCATACAAGATCTTTGGTTTAATTAGATCTCATTTGTCAATTTTTGCTTTTGTAACCATTGCTCTTGATGTTTTAGTTATAAAGTCTTTGCCCATTCCTATGTCCTGAATGGTATTACCAAGGTTTTATTCTAGGGTTTTTTATAGTTTTAGGTTTTACATTTAAGTCTTTAACCTGTCTTGGGTTAATTTTTGTGTAAAGTGTAAGGAAGGTGTTTGGTTTCAGTTTTCTGCTTATGGCTATCCTGTTTTCCCAACACCATTTATTAAATAGGGAACCCTTTCCACATTACTTATTTTTCTCAGGTTTGTCAAAGATCGCATGTTGGAGATGTGTGCTGTTATTTTTGAGACCTCTGTTCTGTTCCATTGTTCTATATATCTCTTTAGGTACCAGTATGATGCTGTGCAGTTACTGTAGCCCTTTATATAGCTTGAATTCAGGTACTGTGATGTCTACAGCTTTGTTCTTTTTGCTTAGGACTGTCTTGGCTATGCAGGATCTTTTTTGATTCTATATGAAATTGTGGGTAGTTTCTCCAATTCTTTGAAGAAATTCAAAAATATCTTGTTGGAGATAGCATGACAGTATGGCTATTTTCACCATATTGATTCTTCTTATCCATGAGCATGGAACGTTTTTTCATTTGTTGTGTTCTCTCTTATTTCCTTGAAAAGTGATTTGTAGTTCTTCTTGAGGTCTTTCACATCACTTGTAAGGTGTATTCCTAGGTATTTTATTCTCTTGGTAGCAATTGTGAGTGGGGGTTAACTCACTGTTTGGCTCGCTGTCTGTTATTGGTGTATAGAAATGCTTGTGATTTTTGTACATTGATTTTGTACTCTGAGACTTTGCTGGAGTTGCTTCTTAGCTTAAGGAGCTATGAGACTGAAATGATGTGGTTTTCTAAATATGCAATCATGTCATCTGCAAACAGAGACAATTTAAGTTCTTCTTTTCCTGTTTGAATACACTTTATTTCTTTCCCTCACCTGATTGTCCTGGACAGAACTTCAAACACTATGGCAAATAGGAGTGGTGAGAGAGGGCATCCTTGTCTTCTGCCAGTTGTCAAAGGGACTGCTTCCAGTTTTTGCCCATTCAGTATAATACTGGCTGTGGGTTTGTCATAAATAGTTCTTATTATTTTGTGATACATTCCATCAAGACCCAGTTTTCTGAGAGTTTTTAGCATGAAGGGTGTTGAATTTTATCAAAGGCCTTTTCTGCATCTATTGAGATAATCATGTGTTTTTTGTCACTGGTTCTGTCTGTGTGACGGATTATGTTAATGACTTGCATATGTTGAACCAGTCGCTCATCCCATGGATGAAGCTGACTTGATTGTGGGGGATAAGCTTTTTGATGTGCTGCTGGATTCAGTTTTCCAGTAGTTTATTGAGGATTTTCACAATGATGTTCATCATGGATATTGGCCTGAATTGTTGTTGTTGTTGTTCTTGTTCTTGTTGTCTCTGACACATTTTGATCTATTATAGTGGCCTAATAAATTAGTTATGGAGAAATCCCTCTTTTATTGTTTGGAACAGTTTCAGAAGGAATGGTACCAGCTACTCTTTGTGGCTCTGTGAGAATTTGGCTGTGAATCCATCTGGTTCTAGGCTTTTTTCTGGTTGGTAAGTTATTAATTGCTACCTCAATTTCAGAACTTGTTATTGGTCTCTTCAGGAATTTGACTTCTTGCTGGCTTGGTCTTGTTAGTGTGTATGTGTCCAGAAATTTATCCATTTCCTCAACTAGAAAGTTCATTTGTGTAGAGGTGTTTATAGTATTCTCTGATGGTAGTCTGTATTTCTGTGAGATCCGTGGTGTTTTCCCCTTCATCATTTTTTATTATGTTTATTTAATTCTTTTCTTTTTTCTTTATTAGTCTGGCTAGCAGTCAATCTATTTTGTTAATCTTTAAAAAAAAAAACAGCTCCTGAATTCATTGATTTTTGAAGAGTTTTTTACGTCTCTATCTCCCTCAGTTCTGCTCTGATCATATCTATTTCTTGTCTTTTGCTAGCTTTAGGATTTGTTTGCTCTTGCTTCTCTAGTTCCTTTTAATTGTAATGTTATGGTCTCAATTTTAGATCTTTCCTGCTTTCTCCAGTGGGCACTTAGTACTATAAATTTCCCTCTAAACATGCCTTAGCTATGTCCCAGTGATCTGGTATATTGTGTGTTTATTCTTTTTGGTTTCAAAGAACTTATTTATTTCTGCTATAATTTGTTTTACCCAGTAATCATTCAGTAGCAGGTCATTCAGTTTCCATGTACTTGCGTAGTTTTGAGTGACTTTCTTAATCCTGAGTTCTTATTTGATTTCACTGTGGTCTGAGAGACTGTTTTACTTCCATTCTTTTGCATTTGCTGAGGAGTGTTTTACTTCCAACTGTGTGGTCAATATTAGAATAAGTGTGGTGCAGTTCTGAGAAGAATATACATTCTCTGAATTTGGCTAGCATCATAATTATAGGATCAAATTCACACATAACAATGTTAACCTTAAATTTAACTGGGCTAAATATCTCAATTAAAAGACACAGGCTGGCAAATTGGATAGAGTCAAGACCGATCAGTGTGCTGTATTCAAGAGACCCATGTCATGTACATAGACATACGTACGCTCAAAATAAATGGATGGAGGAATATTTACCAAGCAAATTGAAAGTGAGAAAAAAATCAGGTATTGCAATTTTAGTACCAGGTAAAACAGTCTTTAAACCAAAAAAGATCAAAAAAGACATATAAAGGTGTCAATGCAACAAGAAGAGCTAATTATCCTAAATATATACACTCACTCTAAACATTGCCTTAGTTGTGTCCTGCACTCAATACAGGAGCATCCAAATTCATAAATCCAAATTCATTCATCCCAACTCATAAAGCAAGCTCTTAGAGACCTACAAACAGACTAAGAGATTCACAGAATAATAGTTGGAGCCTTTAACACCCTATTGTCAATATTAGTCAGATCAATGAGATAGAATATTTGCAAGGATATACAAAACTTGAACTCAGCCCTGGACCAAGCAAAACTAATAGAAATCTACAGAACTCTTCACCCTGTATCAACAAAAGTATTTTTTAAAAATTATATGGTATGTATTTTTGGGAATACACGTAACATTTTTATACACATATATGATGTGTGCTAAATGTATTGTGATACACGGGATATACATC
Organism: Piliocolobus tephrosceles; assembly: GCF_002776525.5. NCBI lineage: Eukaryota > Metazoa > Chordata > Mammalia > Primates > Cercopithecidae > Piliocolobus > Piliocolobus tephrosceles. The sequence goes on along the minus strand of NC_045456.1, from coordinate 24,581,089 downwards.
ACCTCCAACCATTAGTTCTTTGTGCTAAAACACTGCAATTCTTCTCTTCTAGCTACTTTAAGCTATTCTGTTAGTCATTTTTCTATAGACTTTGTATTATATTGTGGAACACTAGAACTTATTTCTTGAATATAACTGCATTTCTATATCCATTTACCAAATTCTTTTTATCATTCCTTTCTCATGTGATTTCCAGGCTCTGGTAACCTGTATTCCTTCCTCTAGTATTTTTGCTTCCAAATATGAGTGAGACCATATGGTCTTTCTGTGTCTGGCTTATTTCACTTAATTTAAAGACATTCACTTCCATCCATTTTGCTGTGACAGAATTTCTTGCTTTCACATGGCTGAATAAAATGCCACTGTAAATATACACAACACATTTTATCAATTATTTCATAGATTGACATAAGTTGATTTTATATCATAGCAACTATGTATATAGATGTTATGAATATAAGAGTGCAGCTATCTGATCAATATGCTGATTTTCTTTTTAAAATGTTTTTACAGACAAGTAACTGCTATGTTAAGTGTTAGTTACCTCCAGCTTCTTAAATACATTCCATAAGTTGTCCATAGTGGGTGTGCTTCTTGACCTTCTCAGAAACACACACACTCATGCACACACATACACACTCACACAAAATATATATTGTACATACTTATTATATAATGCATATATATGCATTCCATTTTATCTGCATCCTCATAAAAATTGGAATTTTGTGTATTTTCTCTAACAGCCATGTCAAGCAAAATTAACACTATTGAGCAGAAATAATTTTATAAAGGCTTATTGAAAGCCAAACGTGATGAGTGACCTGGGAAAGAAAATTGTAAGAGTATTGGAGGCTACCAAAAATCAACAGGTTTTTATGGTGAAGTTTAAAATGCTGGAGAGGTCTTTTCATACAAGAGTAATTTTCCTTTAATTGACAGGTACAATACAGGGGTTATAAATATTAGCTACAGATTGCAACATACAGACTAAGAAGTATCTATGTGCAGGTCAGTCAGTAAAATTTTATAGTTCAACTATTCTGAATTTAAATCAGCATTCTATTCAGTGCCCTCATCTTATACTTTAATCAATATTTCAACAATTTGAGGTCCTTACAACATGATTGCATAGTCAAAGACAGTATGCCACCATTGACTCATGAAAACACACTAAGACTGATTAATTTGGAAATCTGCTATCTTTTAAATTATTAAATGTAACCCATAAAGTATTACATATCCTCTTTTGATTAAAGTCTTCCCATAAAAGCATTGTTGATCCATGTCTGCTTAAGATGGAGTAATAGCTATTCTTCATTCCTTCACACCGGAAAGGGTAATTCCTAGGAGTTCATGTCTTTCTGAGGGGGAGGGGTTTTTTTTTGCAAGTGGATCAGACTGTGAGAAACATGGTGTAGGACATGAGACTGCATGCTATTCATTATCCCTCTTCAATAATGAATCATCTCCCAGTCACTGGGAAACCATTAGTATTTCTTAGCCGTTGGTCCAATGTAAGCATGGATACAAGTCATGAGTATGTTAGTAGCCAGGCAATTAATGACTGTGCTTATCATTATAATAGTAACACCTAGGATTCTGCAATGAAACAAAGCACTTAGCCCTGGGTATAACCATCTGAACTTATCATCCAGAAGATAATTATCTTACATGTCTTATACCACTAAGCCTGTTTGAGTTACTCCTTCTAGTTGAGTTTTTATTTCTCTGGAGATGTTGACATATGTACAAGTAGTATCAGCTACAATACAGTCATCTCCTTGTATATCATTCAGGACAATTTAGGGTAATACATAATTCAGAGCAATTCTTATAATAAGTACTGCTTTGGCCAAAAATTTAAAAATGTGTGGTGTGTTGCAATGCATATTAAAGTGTCTTCAGATGTCTGACCAATGATAGTTGACAACTTTTGAATTCTATTCCTATTGTCACACTTCAGTCCTTAGATTTCATATTCTTCAAATATTTTGATTTGTGTTGTCACCCCACACTAATAACAAAGTATTCTTGGCTCTTTAACAGTAAGGAAAAGGGCATATTTCTACATTGCTATGCAAGAAAAAACAGGTTATAAAATACCCCATCAAGCGTAAGCCTTCTATCTGCTAGCTATTAAGGTATAAATATGTCCATCATTTTGTAGGAAGATCATTCCCTACGCTACATAAAAACAGAAACCAGGGGTAGTACTGGTGATTCCTTCTAAGGCACTTTCACTAATAAACTCATTCCTGGGCAGTGCTGGCAATAGCAAGTTAAACTGCGTTTTGTCCGGTGCAAGCCTTCCAGCAATAATTTTCACATCAGTCTGTTGATTTATATTGTTCACATAGTAGAGATATATTGTATTTTTATTTTCTTTAACATCTTTTGTTAACCCATTAACACAAAGATTTAGAAAGTCACATGGTATAGACTGGGTTATAACTAAAACCAAGGTTAACAAGAAAGAAAACATTAAAATGAGGAGATGGCAGTATCCACATTATTAAGTAGTTGGACGTGAAAGACAATCCATAAGGAGGTTACTTTTAGATAAGTGGTGACCTTATCTGTGATATTTCCACAAGCATATGTTTTCCATAAATGAATCAAGGAATCACATGGTGAATCCAACAATAAGACAGGTTTTATTTAGCAGTAACAGGTTGGAGTACTTTATCCAAAATGTTACTATGTCATTATGCAGATTAAGACAGAGTAACAGCTATATGAAAGAAAGTAATTGTCATATGCAAATCAGGCACTTAACCTAACAGTTCTGTAAAGTTGAAAGCAGTAATTATTGTTCAAAGAAGCAGCAATAGTCCAAAATTTTAGCAAGCTTTCATATAGAAATCTAGCACACCACATCAGGGGTCATTCTCTCAGATACCATTTTCTTCTCATCTTTGCATCAAGTTAAGTCAGAGGTAACCCTCGATTGAGAGACTAAATGCAAAAGATTTAGCCTTTTTAAAATGAGAAACATGAATCTGTACATTTTAACTGTGCAGCACAAGGGTTGGTATAGAGTATTTCTCATCCCTTTTCAATGATGGGAATTCTTAACAAGATATCATTTTCAGTATAGAATGTCACTTGTTTGTAAGTTGTAAATTATAAAATTTTAAATCTTTTTCTTGGAAATGAATAGTAGAAATAAATCATTTCCAGCCAGCTATTATCTTTAAGAAATGTAAGAAGGGATTTATAATGATGTGGAATTTCACCTCTGTGTCCTGTTTGAATTGAAACTAGGGCTTTGTAATAACAACATCATAATATTTGATATAGTTAATATATTTCTTTTGAAATAAATTCATATGGAGACTTTATGTTTTCCAGAAAGAACCATAATATAAAATATGCCTTTAGTATCAATAATATACATAAAAACCAAATAACTAAAAGACTTCAAATAATTCCATTAAAAAGAAAGTGAATAGACATGTTTATAAAGAAGACATACAAATGGTCACTAGGGATGTAAAACAAAGCTAAACATGACTAATTATTACATAAATAAAAACCCAAATCCCAATGAGATATCAACTATTCTACTGAGAATAGTTGATACTATAAAGACAAGAAAATAACATACTCTGGTGAAAATGTGTAGAACACATATACTGCTATGTGTAGAACACTGTACTGCTATTATGGGCATGTGAATAATTAAAACTATTATAAAAATATGGAAATTTCTTAAAAATTAAAAATACAAGTACCCTGTGATATAGCTACCCACTATTGGACATTTTTCCAAAGGGAAAAAATTAAATTTATTGAAGGAATATCTGTATTTTCTTGTTAATTGCACTATTTATGATAGCGCAGACAGGAAATCATCCTATCAACAGGTGAACAAAGAAAAAGTGAAATATATGTGCAATATTAATATTCTTCAAAAATGTTATTCACTCACCAAAACAATAAAATTCTTTCCTATTCAGTCACATAGACAGACTGGGGATTATACTGTTAAATGACATAAGCTAGTCACAAAAAGACAAATGCAGAATTTTCTCACTCATATAGGAAAACTAAAATCAGTTCTAATGAAGACAACAGAATAGATTGATTTACAACCTCTAGAAACAAATATGAAGACAAAATCTTTAAAAAACATATGGGATACCATTAAAACGTTACTCAGAGAGTAGTTTCTAGCAGTAAATAGCCTTATCTGTTAAAATTAAAGTTATATTAGAGAAACTAAAAGGAGGAAAACAAAGTAAATAAAAATTAGTGAAAAAAATTAAAGATCAGAGTAGATACAAATAAAGATATAAATCACAAAGTTATAAAAAAGGGTTGGTTTTTAGAGGAATAAATAATTGATAATTACTTGACTAACTAAAGACAGAAGTCAAAACTTACAGAAATCGAAAATAAGACATTATAACTGATACCACTTAAACAAAAAACAGCATAAGACACTATTATGAACGACTATATATAAACAAATTTAAAAATCTGGAATAAATTTATGAATTGCTGAAGCACACAACCTACCAAAATTAACTTATAAATAATTGCAAAATTTATATAGATCAGTAATGAAAACCAAAGATGAATTTATAATAGTCTTCTATCAATTAAAAGTTTATTCCCTGATAGTATTTGCAGAACTCTACCAAATATATAAAATTTATATGAAACTACAGAAGACCTCATAACACCTAAGTGATATATACATATATCTCAATGTTGAAGGCACCACAGTAGTCAACTTAAAAATAGAAGATAAAGCAATAGTAAAAAAAAAAAAAAAAAAAAAAAAAAAAAAAAAAAAAAAAAAAAAAAAGGAATAATCACAGTGTTCTGACATCAAACGGAGGGTCAAGATGCTATTTCTCATGGCACAATAAAAAGATGCAGATCAACCGGGAAGGAAGACAGTTTTTATTTCAGCAACTGGTTACAAGGAGAAGGCCTGAAAATTATCAGCAGACCAACTCAAAGTTACAAAGTTTTCCAGAGTTTACATACTTTCTAAGTTATATGTGTAGTGTACAATCATCTAAAGATATAAGTGATGAACTGCTTTTAATCTATAACCTAAGGTATAAGTCCTGAAGACCTTCCTCTGGAAACTCAGTAAATTTACTCAATCTAAATGGGTCCATGTTCCAGGATGATTACTCTTATCTTGTCTCCTGCTAAATCATGGAGGTTTGGGAGTTCTTCCAGATATCCAATAAACTTGTTTTATCCTAAATAGATAATTAAGAATTTGTTTGGTAATTTTCATGTGTTAGGGCCTGGAAAAGGCCAACACAAAATGCATAGTGGCCTTTTGTGACATTCCAGCTTTTGTATAAGGGCACTGGCTTATATTGTGCTTGTAATATTTAACTGAACAACTCAGTACTGAAACAGTTGTTATGGGGTCATCTTTTGTTAGTGAGAGCCAGCCTGCCATAGTAATACTGGAATAAAAGCAAACATGTACACAAGTGGAGAAAACAGGAGCTCAGAAATAAATCCATGCATCTACCATCAACTGATTTTTCACAAGGGATTTGAGAAAAGGAGAACATCAAACCATCTTAAGAAAAAACAGTATCTTCAATGCAATGTATGAGAAAACTGGATATTCACATACGAAAGCAGAAAACTAGACCTCTGTTTAAGTAATGTTCAAATGTCTGATCAAAATGAATTGAATATTAATGTGACATAAAAAATTATAAAACTAGTCAAGAAAAGGCACAATAAACTTTTTTTGTAATGATTGTCTGGGCAGACTTTTTGGATGACTTCTGAAAAACCCAGAAAATGAATGAAGAAAATAAACAAAGGTGATGACATCCAACTAAAAAGATTGTGCATAACTGAAGACACAACAAATAAAGAGAAGAGACAACCTAGCAAACGTTCAACATATTTGAAAACTATGCGTCTTGTAAGGGGTTAATACCAAGAACAAATAAAATATAAAATTTAACAGCTAAGAAAAATAAAAGAAAAAGAAAAAACTAAAAATATTCAAAAGATGTAAACACACATTTCTCTGAAAATGACAGACATACTTCAATCAAATATATAAGAGAAATGCCATGAAAACCCATAAGGAAATATGTCAAGTCACTTTAGTTCAGTGAATCTATAAGAAAAATGATGGATATTACATTTTTAAAAGAATAATTATTGCCAGTAACATAGAGAAAAGGAAAGTGTGGAAACTGCAAAAAAAAAAAAAAAACTCTTGGAAGGAATATAAATTAGTAGAACCAGTACAAAACAAATTACTTGGATTTCTCAACAAATTCACCTGAAAATTACCACATGGATGAGCGGAGCCAGGATTGGTGACTACAGACAGCAACAAACAAAGCATAATAAGCCTGTGAACACTTCACTGGCAACATGATATCCATGTTCTCTCTATAGAACTGACTAGGAGGATGGTGTGACCCAGGGAGAGAAAGAAGAACAGTGTGGTACAGTGTCCCACCTGAGAGACACATGGGTTGTGGGAGCCAGATCCCTCAGTTAAGGGAGGAAGTGAGTGAGGCTGTGACCCAGCTGGAAAACTGTGTTATTTCCATGGAACTGTGAAGCCCACAGATCACAATATCCCACCCACAAACCCACACCACCAGGGACTAGCATCACAACCCTGGAATGAGCATACTCTTAATAATTTCTCAGCTGGAATCTTCTTAAAGCTACTGAACTCCCAGTGAGGAGGAGTGACCAGTACCATGGCTGAAATTGTCTGCTATCTAAACCACTTTAGCTCCTGGGGGAAGGGAGAGCAGCCAGCACTAAGACTCATAACTACCTAATTTGCTAAGCTCCCTGGAAGGAGGAAGAGTGGCACCCATCTCTAGAGCTCCAGGCTATGCCTTTCTCCTGTTGAGCAAGGGAGAATGGAGGGCTTGATCCCAAGACTTGTGACCTACTGCCCAAGACATTGACTGTGGCATTCTGTGGCCAGAGTGCCTCTTCAGACCTGATCTTGACACATCCTTCTTCATTGGGTGGGGCTTCCCTGCAGGAACTCCAATAACTAGCCAGAGTTTCAGGGACAAAAAAAACACAGATCACCCTGGGCCTACACCCATAAGGGTGTGGCAGCCAGTCTCTGCAAACCAGAAGAGACTGGTTAATTTTCAAGAATATGGGGAGCCCAGATGAGTGGGTTTTCCTCAAGGAAAGCATACCCCCTCCATCAAGAAACAAAGAGCTTTGTTAAATGCATTCTGTTCCCCATGTTGCCCAACTGGATGAAAATCTCCAACAGGGAGTTTCAGACACCCAAATAGCAGCAATCCTAGTAGCATTACGTTTAGTGCCCCTTGAGGTCAGAGGTCACAAAAAAATGAGCAGGCACCCACTTCTGTGTCAAGTCAGCTTCATCCCTGGGATGCAAAGCTGGTTGAACATACACAAATCCATAAATGTAGTCTATCAAATAAACAGAATCAAAGACAAAAAAACACATGATTATCTGAATACATTCAGAAAAAGCCTTTGATAAAATTCAACATTCCTTCATAATAAAAACTCTCAGTAAAATAAGCATTGATGGAACTTAATATAATAATAACTATTTATGACAAACCCACAGCCAATATGATACTAAATGGGCAAAAGCTAGAAGCATTTCTGTTGAAAACTGGTACAGGAAAAGGATGACTCTCTCACCACTTATATTTAACATGGTATTGGAAGTTCTGGTTACAGCAATCGGGCAAGAGAAATAAATAAAGCGTATTCAAATAGGAAGAGAGGAAGTTAAATTGTCTCTGCAAATGGCATGATTGTATATTTAGAAAATCCCAAGATTTCAGATCAAAAATTTTCACAAAATAATAAGTAACTTCAGCAAGCTGACATGATACAAAATCAGTGTTCAAAAATTACAAGCATTTTTGTACACCAACAATAGACAAGAAAAGAGGCAAGTCATGAATGAACTCCAATTCACAAATGCTACAGACAGAACATGCTAGCAAGAAGTGTGAATGATCTCCTCAAGGAGAACTACAAACCACTGCTCAAGGAAATAATAGAGGACACAAACAAATGGAAAACATTCCATCCTTATTGATAGATAGAATTAATATAGTGAGCAACGGCCATACTGCCCAAAGCAATTTGCAGATTTAATGATCCTATCAAGCTACTATTGACATTCTCCACAGAATTAAAGATATCTATTTTAAATTTTATATGGAATCAAAGAAGACCCTGGATAGTCAGAACAATCTTTTTTCCTTTTTTTTTTTTTTTTAATTGAGATGGTGTCTCTCTGTCGCCTCTGTCGCTCAGCCTGGAGTGAAGTAGCATTATTTCAGCTCACTGCAACCTACACCTCCCAGGTTCACGCCATTTTCCTCCCCCAGCCTCTTGAGTAGCTGGGACTACAGGTGTTCACCACCATGCCTGGCTATTTTTTTATATTTATAGTAGTGATGTGGTTTCACCATGTTAGCCAGGATGATCTTAATCTCCTGACCAACAATATCATTTGACCCAGCAATCCCATTACTGAGTACACACTCAAAAGAATGTAAATTATTCTACTATAAAGACACACGCACCCATATGTTTAATGTAGCACTAAGTACAATAGCAAAGACCTGGAAACAATAATGCCCATCAGTGATACATTGGATAGAAAAAAGATGTGGTAAAAATATACTATGGAATACAATGCAACCATAAAAAGGAAAGAGATTATGTCCTTTGCAGTGATATGCATGAAGTTGGAAGCCATCCCAACCACAACAAACTAAGACAGGAACAGATAATGAAATACCACATGTTCTCACTCGTAAGTGTGAATTGAACAATAAGAACACATGGACATGGAGAGGGAAACAACACATGTGGTCAGTAAAGAATGTCACCTTCTAACAGGTCCAAGATCTCCCGGTTTATTTTGTGACTTTAGGAGAAGAGGATTATCTAACTCACAGGTATTTGAGAATAAACCTATGACTGTCCTTGGCTTTAAAAGTCTTTCCTGAGATTCCTTGTGGCATAGATTTTCATCAAAACTTAATCCAAATCCTTATGTAGAAATAGGTATTATTGCAGCACTCTATGCAAATTATCAGGCTAAGTATAATGGTAAAGCCTATTTTGCAAACTACTCAGTCCTATAATTTTTTTTTTTTTAAACAAAACAGGGAGTCAATAGAAATTATGTTTCAAAACTTATCTTACCTTGTCATTAATTTCAACTGTTGTTAGTTGTTTTCTAAGTCTGCACCTATATTTTAAACTAACTCTGCTTGTTCCTGTGAATCTACCAGCTTTGGCTCTGGCCGCAGCTCATAAAGAACAAGAGAAAAAAGTAATGTAAAAATCTAATCAGTATCCTAGTTCTGAGCAATTATCCTGAAAATCTTGCCAGGTTATGGGAATAAATAGAATACTTGTAACTCAGAGGTTTCCTGTTAGGAAAGTAACATTGAAGGAGCTAATTGAGACTAAGGATTATGCACCCAAATCCTAGCAAGCATATCTGTAGCCATCAGTTATTTGAGTGTGTCAGAAGACATCTGTTTCTCTCCTTTGTTGGAGGAGAACTTAGTTCCATAGTTTCATCTTAGCATTTGGCTTATGATAAGGCATCTATGAGATACCTCCCCAACTTCATGCTGACACATTTTTTTTCCCCAATATCAATTCCTAGCTCTGGTTTAAAGCACTAGATGGAAAAATGGACCTGAGGGATCCTGAGGCAGATGAAAACAGAGGTTAAAAGGCACAGCCCAGGTGAGTGTGAGTAATTCCTGCCAATTAAGTCAACCCCAAGCTTCCTGTTTCATGGATAAAGGCCATGTTAGTATCCATGGCAAAAATGAGGTCTAGGGTATCCAAGGCTATAGAAAGCCAGGGAGATAGAACATACATGGGTAAGAATGGATAATTCTCACCCCCTAGGATCCCCTGCTTTGTATGTGCAAGCCACTTTAATACACAAGGCAGCACCTGCCAAGGTCACTGGAACTTGGAAATAAAAGAAAGAATAAGGGAAGGAGGATGCTCTTCCATCTCTCCCTCATGTATCCCAGGTATCTGCTAGGAAGAGAAGAAAACCAAGGATGCCTGATTCCCTCTTTCTACAAGGGTATCAGTTCATCTTCAGTCTGTACCCCTTTTGAATGCATTCTGAAATTCTAGCACTCTTTAAAAGGTGCCTTCTTTTTTACTTTCTCCTCCCCAGTTCACTATTCACAGTTAAATAATTGTGTCACCACAATACAGAACACTACCCTCAGATGCATCTTTCAAACTGAAAAGAGTAAATTTCCCAAACCTTAAACAGGTTGGCTTAAAATTGAGTTCAAGGAAAGGGAACCCTGAAACCCAACAAACTGGCCAAAGGGTAAAGTTTTTTAGCTAGGCAGGTTTTTTATCTCCCATTCCTGATGCAAACTGCTAATATGCTTTGAAACTTTTGAGTACTTCAAAGCCCTCCCCTTTGTTTCATTTTCATAAATGTTTTCTAATAACCAGATTTGCTTGTTCTTATCTTCAGGCTATAAAACTCTAAATGGTCATGCAAATGAAGCCTCTAATGATGGCCCTTTATATTCCTCTTCTAGGGACATAATAGGCCTCTGAGAGAGGCCTGATGCCACTTCCTGCATACAGTGTCCTCCATCAATAGGAAGGAGCTAAGTTTGGTCTTTGTCCTTATTTTTATATTTATTTTAACAGAAGTTAGATATACTTCTTTAGTGGAAATAATTAGACAGCCAGGTGAAAGGGATTCTCCAGAGAATCTCCAACCAGCCTGCACACTAGAAGAGATGAATCCTGTGATGAGCCTCAGGAACTGTTGCAGGAATTAGAGGATCAGAGAGACAAAGTGGGTGTCATGGAGGAATTTTGTTAAGGTGTACACAGGCTCAGTGGATTCACATCCAAAAAGTGGAGCCTAGAATAAATATAGGGCTTGATTTTTATGAGCAAGATTACAGAAGCAGAAGAAAGACAGTTAAAGAGTCACAGGTCTCATAATCTCTAACATAGCCTGTGACCTTGCAGCTGCACCTAAGGAGAAACAGGAAATTATGAAACTTGTAAAATATTTATGGGGAGGGGAGAAAGGGCTAAAAGAGGAATTTTGTTTTACTTATCCTTATGATGGGGAGGGATGGGAGAGTCTCTAGAACATACTTCTTTTGGCTCCTGACCTCTTAGATACTGTTATCAGGACCTTGCCTGGGCCTGGGCCTGGGCTGTGTCTGTTACTGCTTTTTGGCATGAGAGCCTAATACAGAAAATCTTGTTTTTCTTTTTTAGTTTAATTTTATTTTCATTTCTTTCTTTAATTCCCTGCCTCAGAACATTGTGCCATTTGCAGTGGCGATGAGCTTGGGTCCTCTTCTTATTGTGTGGAAGTAGGTGATTGAAACAGACAGGAAGTCGCTAGTAGGAACTAGGCCCTTGCAGGAGTCACTGTTTCTCCCTTTTCTTCCCTTTCACCAAATAAAACCCTGTGTCTCTCTTATCACTTAAATTGTCTGTTAGCCTAAATTTTCATGCTGTGGGACAAATAACCCTGTTTTTAGTTGAACTAAGGGAAAGCCCTGCAACACTAGAGGCTAAAAAGAGTAGGAAGCATAGGGATAGAAAGAGATTAGTCAATGGATACAAAAAATGCAATTAGCTGGAAGAAATAAGTCACAGCAGGATCACTGTAGTTAATAACAATGCATTGTAGGCTGGGCAAGGTGGCTTATATCTGTAATCCCAGCACTTTGGAAGGCTGAGGCAGGCAAACTGCAAGGTCAAGAGTTTGAGACCAGCCTTGACAACATGGTGAATCTTTGTCTCTATTAAAACCACAGAAAATTAGCTGGGCATAGTGGTGGGCACTTGTTATCCAGGCTGCTCAGGAGGCTAAGGGAGGGGAATCACTTGAACCTGGGAGGAAGAGGTTGCAATTAGCCAAGATCGCACCATTGCACTCCCACCTAGCTGACAGACTGAGACTCCATCTCAAATAGTAATAATAAATAATAAAAATAATAATGAATTGTATATTTATTATTTATTATTAATATACTTTAAGTTGTAGGGTACATGTGCACAATGTGCAGGTTTACTACATATGTGTACATATGCCATGTTGGTGTGCTGCACCCATTAACTAGTCATTTATGTTAGGTATATCTCATAATGCTATCCCTCCCCGCTCCTCACACCCCACAATAGGCCTTGGTGTGTGATGTTCCCCTTCCTGTGTCCAAGTGATCTCATTGTTCAGTTCCCACGTATGAGTGAGAACATGTGGTATTTGGTTTTCTGTTCTTGTAATAGTTTGCTGAGAATGATAGTTTCCAGCTGCATCCAAGTCCCTACAAAGGACACAAACTCATCCTTTTTTTATGGCTGCATAGTATTCCATAGAGTATATGTGCCACATTTTCTTAATCCAGTCTGTCATTGATGGACATTTGGATTGATTCCAAGTCTTTGCTATTGTGAATAGTGCTGCAATAAACATAGGTGTGCATGTGTCTTTATAGCATCATGGCTCATAATCCTTTGGGGATATCCCCAGTAATGGAATGGCTAGGTCAAATGGTATTTCTAATTCTAGATCCTTAAGGAATCACCACACTCCTTTCCACAATGGTTGAACTAGTTTACATTTCCCACTAACAGTGTAAAAGTGTTCGTATTTCTCCACATCTTCCCCAGCACCTGTTATTTCCTGATTTCTATTTATTTATTTATTTATTTTATTATACTTTAAGTTCTAGGGTACATGTGCATAACGTGCAGGTTTGTTACATATGTATGCATGTGCCATGTTGGTGTGCTGCACCCTTCAACTCATCAGCACCCATCAATTCATCATTTATATCAGGTATAACTCCCCAATGCAATCCCTCCCCCCTCTCCCCTCCCCATGATAGGCCCCAGTGTGTGATGTTCCCCTTCCCGAGTCCAGGTGAGCTCATTGTTCAGTTCCCACCTATGAGTGAGAACATGCGGTGTTTGGTTTTCTCTTCTTGTGATGGTTTCCTAAGAATGATGGATTTCAGCTGCATCCATGTCCCTACAAAGGACGCAAACTCATCCTTTTTTATGGCTGCATAGTAATCCATGGTGTATATGTGCCACATTTTCTTAATCCAGTCTGTCACTGATGGACATTTGGGTTGATTCCAAGTCTTTGCTATTGTGAATAGTGCCGCAATAAACATACGTGTGCATGTGTCTTTGTAGTAGCATAATTTATAATCCTTTGGGTATATACCCAGTAGTGGGATGGCTGGGTCATATGGTACATCTAGTTCTAGATCCTTGAGGAATTGCGATACTGTTTTCCATAATGGTTGAACTAGTTTACAATCCCACCAACAGTGTAAAAGTGTTCCTATTTCTCCACATCCTCTCCAGCACCTGTTGTTTCCTGATTTTTTAATGATTGCCATACTCACTGGTGTGAGATGGTATCTCATTGTAGTTTTGATTTGCATTTCTCTGATGGCGAGTGATGATGAGCATTTTTTCATGTGTCTGTTGGCTGTATGAATGTCTTCTTTTGAGAAATGTCTGTTCATATCTTTCCCCACTTTTTGATGGAGTTGTTTGTTTTTTTCTTGTATATTTGTTTGAGTTCTTTGTAGATTCTGGAAATTAGCCCTTTGTCAGATGAGTAGATCGCAAAAATTTTCTCCCATTCTGTAGGTTGCCTGTTCACTCTGATGGTAGTTTCTTTTGCTGTGCAGAAGCTCTTAAGTTTAATTAGATCCCCTTTGTCAATTTTGGCTTTTGCTGCCGTTGCTTTTGGTGTTTTAGACATGAAGTCCTTGCCCATGCCTATGTCCTGAATGGTACTACCTAGATTTTCTTCTAGGGTGTTTATGGTATTAGGTCTAACATTTAAGTCTCTAATCCATCTTGAATTAATTTTTGTATAAGGAGTAAGGAAAGGATCCAGTTTCAGCTTTCTACTTATGGCTAGCCAATTTTCCCAGCACCATTGATTAAATAGGGAATCCTTTCCCCATTTCTTGTTTCTCTCAGGTTCGTCAAAGATCAGATGGTTGTAGATTGTGGCCTTATTTCTGAGGGCTCCGTTCTGTTCCATTGGTCTGTATCTCTGTTTTGGTACCAGTACCATGCTGTTTTGGTTACTGTACCCTTGCAGTATAGTTTGAAGTCAGGTAGCGTGACGCCTCCAGCTTTGTCCTTTTGACTTAGGATTGTCTTGGCAAAGCAGGCTCTTTTTTGGTTCCATATGAACTTTAAAGCAGTTTTTTCCAATTCTGTGAAGAAACTCATTGGTAGCTTGATGGGGATGGCATTGAATCTATAAATAACCTTGGGCAGTATGGCCATATTCACGATATTGATTCTTCCTATCCATGAGCATGGTATGTTCTTCTATTTGTTTGTGTCCTCTTTTAGTGGTTTGCAGTTCTCCTAGAAGAGGTCCTTTACATCCCTTGTAAGTTGGATTCTTAGGTATTTTATTCTCTTTGAAGCAATTGTGAATGGAAGTTCATTCCTGATTTGGCTCTCTGTTTGTCTGTTACTGGTGTATAAGAATGCTTGTGATTTTTGCACATTAATTTTGTATCCTGAGACTTTGCTGAAGGTGCTTATCAGCTTAAGGAGATTTTGGGTTGAGATGATGGGGTTTTCTAAATATACAATCATGTCATCTGCAAACAGGGACAATTTGACTTCTTCTTTTCCTAACTGAATACCCTTGATTTCTTTCTCTTGCCTGATTGCCCTAGCCAGAACTTCCAACACTATGTTGAATAGGAGTGGTGAGAGAGGGCATCCCTGTCTTGTGCCAGTTTTCAAAGGGAATTTTTCCAGTTTTTGCACATTCGGTATGATATTAGCTGTGGGTTTGTCATAAATAGCTCTTATTATTTTGAGGTACGTTCCATCAGTATCGACTTTATTGAGCGTTTTTAGCATGAAGGACTGTTGAATTTTGTCAAAAGCCTTTTCTGCATCTATTGAGATAATCATGTGGTTCTTGTCTTTGGTTCTGTTTATATGCTGGATTATGTTTATTGATTTGCGAATATTGAACCAGCCTTGCATCCCAGGAATGAAGCCCACTTCATCATGGTGGATAAGCTTTGGTTGTGCTGCTGAATCCGGTTTGCCAGTATTTTATTGAGGATTTTTGCATCAGATAGAGACACAAGAAAACCTCCAAAAAATCAATATTTCCTGATTTTTTTAATGATTGCCACTTTAACTGGTGTGAGATGGTGTCACATTGTGGTTATGATTTGCATTTCTCTTATGGTGGGTAACGATGAGCTTTTTTTCATGTGTCTGTTGGCTGTATGAATGTCTTCTTCTGAGAAGTGTCTGTTCATATCCTTTGCCCACTTTTTGATAGGGTTGTTTGCTTTTTTCTTGTAAATTTGTTTGAGTTCTTTGTAGGTTCTGGATATTAGGCCCTTTGTCAGATGAGTAGACTGCAAAAATTTTCTCTCATTCTATAGGGTGCCTGTCCACTCTGATGGTAGTTTCTTTTGCTGTGCAGAAGCTCTTTAGTTTACTGAGATCCCATTTGTCAATTTTGGCTTTTGTTGCCATTGCTTTTGGTGTTTTAGACATGAAGTCCTTGCCCATGCCTATGTCCTGAATGATATTACCTAGGTTTTCTTTTTGGATTTTTATGGTGTTAGGTCTAGCATTTAAATCTGTAATCCATCTTGAATTAATTTTATTATAAAGAGTAAGAAAAGGATTCAGTTTCAGCTTTCTACTTAGGCCTAGCCAGTTTTCCCAGCACCATTTATTAAATAGGGAATCCTTTCCTCATTTCTTGTTTTTGTCAAGTTTGTCAAAGATCAGATGGCTGTAGATGTGTGGTATTATGTCTGAGGGCTCTGTTCTGTTCCATTGGTCTATGTCTCTGTTTTGGTAGCAGTACCACGCTGTTTTGGTTTCTGTAACCTTGTAGTATAGTTTGAAGTCAGGTAGTGTTATGCCTTCAGCTTTGTTCTTTTGGATTAGGATTGCCTTGGCAATGCAGGCTCTTTTTTGGATCCATATGAACTTTAAATCAATTTTTTCCAATTCTGTGAAGAAAGTAATTGATAGCTTAATGGGGATAGCATTGAATCCATAAATTGCCTTGGCCAGTATGGCCATTTTCACAATATTGATTCTTCCTATCCACGAGCATGGTATGTTCTTCCATTTGTTTGTGTCCTCTTTTATTTCACTGAGCAGTGGTTTGTACTTCTCTTCGAAGAGGTTCTTTACATCCCTTGTATTCCTAGGTATTTTGTTCTCTTTGAAGCTATTGTGAATGGGAGTTCATTCATGATTTGGCTCTCTGTCTGTTACTGGTGTATAAGAATGCTTGTGATTTTTGCACATTGATTCTGCATCCTGATATTTGCTGAAGTTGCTTATCATCTTAAGGAGATTATGGGCTGAGACAATGGGGTGTTCTAAATATACAATCATGCTTCTAAATATATTAATATACTAAATATACAATCATTTCTAAATATATAATCATGTCTTCTGCAAACAGGGACAATTTGATATCTTCTTTTCCTAACTCAATACCCTTGATTTCTTTCTCTTGCCTGATTGCCCTAGCCAGAATTTCCAACACTATGTTGAATAGGAGTGATGAGAGAGGGCATCCCTGTCTTGTGCCAGTTTTCAAAGGGAATGCTTCTAGTTTTTACACTTTCAGTATGATATTGGCTGTGGGTTTGTCATAAATAGCTCTTATCATTTTGAGATGCGTTCCATCAATATTAAATTTATTGAGAGTTTTTAGCATGAAGGACTGTTGAATTTTGTCAAAGGTCTTTTCTGCTTCTATTGATATAATCATGTGGGTTTTGTCTTTGGTTCTGTTTATATGCTAGATTAGGTTTATTTATTTGCATATGTTGAACCAGCCTTGCATCCCAGGGTTGAAACCCACTTGATCATGGTGGATATGCTTTTTGATGTGCCGCTGGATTCAGTTTGTCAGTGTTTTATTGAGGATTTTTGCACAGATGTTCATCAAAGATATTGGTCTAAAATTCTCTTTTTTTGTTGTATCTCTGTCAGGCTTTGGTATCAGGATGATATTGGCCTCATAAAATGACTTTGGGAGGATTCCCTCTTTTTCTGTTGATTGGAATAGTTTCAGAAGGAATGATACCAACTCCTCCTTGTACCTCTGGTAGAATTCAGCTGTGAATCTATCTGGTCCTGGACTTTTTTTTGGTTGCTAGGCTATTAATTATTCCCTCAATTTCAAGCCTGCTATTGGTCTTTTCAGGGATTCAGCTTCTTCCTGTTTTAGTCTTGGGAGAGTGTAAGTGTCCAGGAAATTGTCCATTTCTTCTAGGTTTTCTAGTTTATTTGTGTAAAGGTGTTTATAGTATTCTCTGATGGTAGTTTGTATTTCTGTGGGGTCGGTGGTGATATCCCCTTTATCATTTTTTATTGCGTCTACTTGATTTTTCTCTCTTTTCTTCTTTATTAGTCTTGCTAGCTGTCTATCAATTTTGTTGATCATTTCATATAACCAGCTCCTGGACTCATTGATTTTTTGAAGGTTTTTTTGTGTCTCTATCTCCTTCAGTTCTGCTTTGATCTTAGTTATTTCTTACCTTCTGATAGATTTTGAATGTGTTTGCTCCTGCTTCTCTAGTTCTTTTAGAGAATGCCATTATGATATTAGCTGGCTATTTTGCTCCTTAGTTGATGCACTTTCTTCCTAGCATCAATGGACTTTACATTTTGTCATGTTTTTGCAACAGCTGGTACTGGTTATTCCTTTCCATGTTTAGTGCTTCCTTTAGGATCCCTTGTAGGGCAGGCCTGGTGGTGGCAAAATCTCTAAGCATTTGCTTCTCTGTAAAGGATTTTATTTCTCCTTTACTTATGAAACTTAGTTTGGCTGGATATGAAATTCTGGGTTGAAAATTCTTTTCTTTAAATATGTTGAATATTAGCCATCACTCTCTTCTGTCTTGGAGAGTTTCGGCTGAGAAATCTGCTGTTAGTCTGATGGGCTTCCCTTTGTGTGTAACCCAACCTTTCTCTCTGGCTGACCTTAACATTTTTTCCTTCATTTCAACTTTGGTGAAACTGACAATTATGTGTCTTGGAGTTGCTCTTCTTGAGGACTCTCTTTGTTGCATTCTCTGTGTTTCCTGAATTTGAATGTTGGCCTGCCTTACTAGTTTGGGGAAGTTCTCCTGGATGATATCCTGCAAAGTGCTTTCCACCTTGGTTCCATTTTCCCTGTCACTTTCAGGCACACCAGTCAGACGTAGACTCGGTCTTTTCACATAATCCCATATTTCTTGGAGGCTTTGTTCATTTCTTTTTCTTTTTTTTTTCTCTACACTTCTCTTCTTGCTTCATTTCATTCATTTGCTCTTCAATCTCTGATACTCTTTCTTCCAGTTGATTTAGTTGGTTACTGAAGCTTGTGCATTTGTCATGTAGTTCTCCTGTTATGGTTTTCATCTCTATCGGTTCTTTTAGGGACTTCCCTACATTGGTTATTCTAGCTAGCCATTTGTTAAATCTTTTTTCAAGGTTTTTAGTTTCTTTGCACTGTTTATGTAGTTCCTCCTTTAGCTCTGAGAAGTTTGACCAACTGAAGTCTTCTTCTCTTGACTTGTCAAATTCATTCTCTGTCCAGCTTTGTTCTGTTGCTAGTGATGAGCTGCGTTCCTTTGGAGGGGGAGATGCATTCTGATTTTTTGAATTTCCAGCTTTCCTGCACTGCTTTTTCCCCATCTTTGTGGTTTTATCTGCCTTTGGTCTTTGATGATGTTGACATACTGATGGCGTTATGGTGTGTGTATCCTTTCTGTTTGTCAGTTTTCCTTCTAACAGTCAGGACCCTCAGCTGTAAGTCTGTTGGAGTTTGCTTGAGGTCCACTCCAGACATTGTTTTCCTGGATATCAGCAGCAGACACTGCAGAAGATAGAATATTGCTGAAGAGTGAGTGTTGCTGTCTGATTCTTGCTCTGGAAACTTTGTCTCAGGGCTGTACCCTGCCATGTGAGGTGTGAGGTGTTGGTCTGTACCTAGTGGGGGATATCTCCCAGTTAGGCTACTCAGGGATCAGGGACCCACTTGAGCAGACTGTCTGTCAGTTCTCAAATCTCAATCTCCTTGCTGGGAGATCCACTACTCTCTCCAAAACTGTCAGACAGGGGCATTTATCTCTGCTGAGGTTTCTGCTGCTTTTTGTTTAGTTATGCCCTGTCCTCAGAGGAGGAGTCTACAGAGGCAGGCTGGCCTCCTTAAGCTGTGGTGGGCTCCACCCAATTCGAGCTTCCTGGCAGCTTTGTTTACCTACTTGAGCCTCAGCAATGACAGGCACCCCTCCCCTAGCCTTGCTGCTGCCTTGCAGTTAGATCTCAGACTGCTGTGCTAACAATTTGGGAGGCTCCATGGGGGGTGGACCCTCTGGGCCAGATGTGGGATATAATCTCCTGGTGTGCTGTTTGCTTAGAATCTTGTTAAAGCACAGTGTTAGGGTGGGAGTTACCTGACTTTCCAGGTGTTGTGTGTCTCAATTTCCTTTGGCTAGGAAAAGGAATTCCCTTCCTCCTTGCGCTTCCCAGATGAGGTGATACCTCACCCTGCTTCAGCTCTGGCTGGTCGGGCTGCACCCATGGACCAGTGCCAACTGTCCAACATGCCCTAATGAGATGATCCTGCTACCTCAGTTGAAAATGCAGAAATTTCCTGTCTTCTGTGTCACTCTCGCTGGGAGCTGGAGGCTGGAGCTGTTCCTATTTGGCCATCTTGGGTGCCTCGAGCTCTGCATTGTATATTTCAAAGTGGAAGAGAATATTTCTAGGGTTCTCACCACAAATAAATTATAAACATTAGAGGTGATGGATAAATACCCTTATTTAATATACATAGGCATGTATCAGAGTATATATGGTCTCCCATATATAAGTGCATGTATTATATGTCAACAGAACATATAATAAAATTTAAAATGTAAAACTTAACACAATGAAAGAAATAGATGGAGAGGCAAGAAAAAATGTAAAACAGTGCAGACACTTATGAATGTACACACATGCAAATTCAGAAAAAAAATGAAATGTACCTGAAACACAAAGACAAATAAAGCTAAGGAAAGATGGCAGAAACTCACACTGAATACATAAAGAAAGCTGGGGGTCACCCTCTCTCCTCTCTTGATTGCCTTTTCATTAGAAAATAGTGTCCTGTTACGATATCTCTGCTGACAGGTGGCCAAAGTGGGTGGATCAACAGAGGTGGGGAGTTCAAGACTAGCCAGACCAACATGGTGAAACCCCCTCTTTATCAAAAATACAAAATTAGTCATGCATTGTGATGCATGCCTTTTATCCCAGTTACTTGGGAGGCTGAGGAAGGAGATCCACTTGAACCCAGGAGGTGGAAGGTTTAGTGAGCTGACATCACACAACTGCACTCCAGCCTGTGCAACAAGAGCAAAACTTTATCTAAAACAAAAAAAAAAAACAAAACAAGCAAACAACAACAACAACAAAAATGAGAAAGTACTATCCTGAGACTCACTAAACTGGCACTCAACTCTTCTCTCCACCTATTTGTTTTTCCTACTGGTGCTTTATTTTCTGAGAGAATACTGCAAGAGACTGAGTTGTATGTTATTACTTTTAAACTGCTGGAGAAAATAACACAGTTGAGATTAATATTCATCCCTCATGAACTTTTACAATTGAAAAATCCACCAAAATAATATCTACTGATGCCCATTATGAATTCAGTAGTTGTCTTGCTACATCCTGTAACAGTGTGGTCAGATCACTTAGAAGTTAAGACAAGTAATGATGTTTCTGAAAATTAAACTTCTGTTTATATTCCAGCCCTTTTGAATTTACATAGAATAATACAATATGTATCTTAGAGATTAAGAAGAATGGAAAGAAATGTCAGAATTACTTTGGCTCTTACCTCAACCATGTTCTCCCCAGTATTACTTCTTATTAGTGAAGATAATCTTGAGTGTCCATTCCACAACTTCTAAGAGTAAGCTTAGACCTATGACTTATCTTTTTTCATCAGTCTTGCCCTGTATTCTTCACAGCTTCTGGTAGCTCTATTTCTATAAGATAAATTTTCTCAATTTTACATGTGAGTGAGATAATATGATATTAGTTATTGCATACCCAGCTTATTTTACTTCATATAATATTCTCCAGATTTATCTGTGTTGTCACTAGTGACAGCATTTTAACTTGTTTAACGGCTGAAAGGTTCTCCATTGTATTTTACATTTTGAAATCCACTTATCTGTTGATTGGCACTTAGATTGGTCTAATATCTTGGCTGTAGTAAATAGTGCTGCAGTAAACATGGGAGTGCAGATATTTTTTTCAACACAGTGATATTTTCTTTTTTGGTCCTTTGATAGGAAGTCTCACTATGTCACTCAGGCTGCAGTGCAGTGGTGTGATCTTTGCTAACTACAACTTCCCAGGTTGAAGTGATTCTCATGCCTCAACTTTGATTTGATAAGCTGAGTTTCTCATATATTCTGGCTATTGATTCCTATGAAATGCATCATGTGAAAAATTTTTCCATACTTTTGTAGGTCGTTTTTTTACTCTGCTGGAAGTTTTCAGTGTTGTGACTGTAATGATTTTCCTGTGCAGAAGCTTAAACAAATTTCATGTGGCATGTAATACTGTATATATCTATGGGCATAAAGTGATACTTTAATACATGTATAGAATTAATAATGAAAAAATTAGAAGTATTACCATGTGGTTCACTTCAAATATTACAACTTATATTTCTTGTAAATATTTAAAATTATCTCATCCATTTTTGAAAATATACATGAAATTATTACATCTATTCTACACTACTATAGAACACCATTTTTCTACTCCCATCTAATTGTAAGTTGGTTCATATTACTTAATCTATTTTGATTCTCCGCATTCTCTGCCTTTCTCAGTGTCAAACAAATACAATTATATTCTACTTATATTGAATAATTTTAGCTTTAAAAAAGTACATGTGATTTTGTTTTGTATTTTTGCACCTGACTCATTGTACCTCACATAATGTACCACAGTCTCATTCACATTGTCACACATATTACTATTTTATTCTTTTTATAGGAAAATATTATTCCGTTATTCTCTCTCTCCATCTTTGTCTGCCTCTTTTTCGAACTCTCTGTGTGTATACATACATGCACACATTTAGGTTAATAATATCTCAACTTTGGTGAATAGAGCTGGAATAAACATGATGGTGTAGGTATTTCTTTAATATCCTGCTTTTCTCTTTCTTGAATAATGAGGTTGCTGGATCATATAGTAGGTTTTATATCTGTTTGTTTACCTCGTGGGAAACCTCCATACTATTCTCCATAATAGCTATATTAACTTACATTTACAGTAACAGTGTATAAAGAGTGTCTTTTTCTTACATCTTCAGCAGAATCTGTTATTTCTTGACTTTTGGATGGCAATTATTCTAATTCAGATATGAGTTTACCTTACTGTGGTTCTCACTTGCACTTACATAAGGAATAGTAATGCTCAGCAGTTTGTATTTATTTTTTCATCCCTTTTTATTTCTTTTTTGAGACATGAGTATTGTTTTGCATATTTTGTAATTGAATTATTTTTACTGTTAAGCTTTTGTATATCCTTGATAT
>NC_045456.1:24512174-24558331 GCF_002776525.5 Piliocolobus tephrosceles | reverse complement strand
AAAGACACATGCACACGTATGTTTATTGCGGCACTATTCACAATAGCAAAGACTTGGAATCAACCCAAATGTCCATCAGTGACAGACTGGATTAAGAAAATGTGGCACATATACACCATGGAATATTATGCAGCCATAAAAAAGGATGAGTCTGTGTCCTTTGTAGGGACATGGATGCAGCTGGAAACCATCATTCTTAGCAAACTATCACAAGAAGAGAAAACCAAACACCGCATGTTCTCACTCATAGGTGGGAACTGAACAATGAGTTCACTTGGACTCGGGAAGGGGAACATCACACAATGGGGCCTATCATGGGGAGGGGGGATGGGGGAGGGATTGCATTGGGGAGTTATACCTGATATAAATGATGAATTGATGGGTGCTGATGAGTTGATGGGTGCAGCACACCAACATGGCACAAGCATACATATGTAACAAACCTGCACATTATGCACATGTACCCTAGAACTTAAAGTATAATAATAATTAAAAAAAAAAGAGATTCTAAGATTCTCAAAAAAAAAAAAAAGAAAAAGAAAAGAAAAGAAAGAGAATTTTCAACCCAGAAATTCATAACCAGCCAAACTAATCTTCATAAGTGAAGGAAAAACAAAACCTTTACAGACAAGCAAATGTTGAGAGATTTTGTCACCACTAGGCCAGCTTTACAAGAGCTCCTGAAGGAAGCACTAAACATGGAAAGGAACAGTTGGTACCAACCACTGCAAAAACATACAAAATTGTAAAGACCATGTATGCTAGGAAGAAACTGCATCAACTAATGAGCAAAATAACCAGCTAACATCATAATGACAGGATCAAATTCACTCATAACAATATGAACCCTAAATGTAAATGGCCTAAATGCCCCAATTAAAAAACACACTCAGGCAAATTGGACAAAGAGTCAAGACCCCTCAGTGTGCTGTATTCAGGAGACCCATGTCATGTGCTGAGACAGACAAAGGCTCAAAATAAAAGGATAGAGGAAGATATAACAAGCAAATGGAAAACAAACAGAAAGCAGTGGTTGCAATCCTAGATTCTGAAAAAGCAGAGTTATTATGAACAAAGATAGCAAGAGACAAATAAGGCCATTACATAATGTTAAAGAGATTGATTCAAAAAGAAGATAAAACTGTCCTATATATGTATCCAATACAGGAGCACCCAGGTTCATAAAGCAGCTCCTTAGAGGCCTACAAAGAGACTTAGACTCCCACACAATAATAATGGGAGACTTCAATATCACACTGCCAACATTAGACAGATCAATGAGACAGAAGGTTAACAAACATATCCAGGACTTGAACTCAACTGCACCAAGCAGATCTAATAGACATCTACAGAACTCTACACCCAAATCAACAGAATATACATTCTTCTCAGCACTGTATCACCCTTATTCCAAAATTGACCACTTAGTTGGAAGTAAATCATTCCTCAGCAAATGTAAAAGAACAAAAGTCACAACAATCTGTCTCCCAGGCCACAGTGCAATCAAATTAGAAATCAGGATTAAGAAACTCAACCAAAATTGCACAACCACATGGAAACTGAACAACCTGCTCCTGAATGACTGCTGGATAAATAACGAAATGAAGGCAGAAATAAAGACGTTTTTTGAAACCAGTGAGAACAAAGACACACATACTGCATCTATGGGACACATCTAAAGCAGAGGGAAATTTATAACCCTAAATGGCCACAAGAGGAAGAAGGAAAGATCTAAAGCCAACATCCTAAAATCACAATTAAAAGAACTAGAGAAGCAAGAACAAACCTAATCAAAAGCTAGCAGAAGATAAGAAATAATTAAGATGAGAGCAGCACTGAAGGAGATAGAGACTTAATAAACCCTTCAAAAAATTAATGAATTCAGGAGATTTTTTTGGAAATATTAACAAATATATCACCAGCAAGACTAATAAAGAAGAAAAGAGAGAATAAGCAAATAGATGTGATAAAAATGATAAAAGGTATATCACCACCAATCCCACAGAAATACAAACTATCATCAAAGAATACTATAAACACCTCTATGCAAATAAACTAGAAAATCTAGAAGAAATGGATAAATTACTGGACACATACACCCTCCCAAGAGTAAACCAGGAAGAAGTGGAATCCCTGAATAGATCAATAACAGGCTCTGAAATTGAGGTAATTATTAATAGCCTACCAACCAAAAAAAAAATTCCAGAACCAGATGGATTTACAGCTGAATTCTACCAGAGGTAGAAAGAAGACTTGGTACCATTCCTTCTGAAATTATTCCAATCAACAGAAAAAGAAGGAAACTTCCCTAACTCATTTTATGAGGCCAGCATCATCCTGATACCAAAGCCTGGCAGAGACACAACAACAAAAAAGAATTTTAGACCAATATCTCTCATGAACATCAACGCAAAAATCCTCAGTAAAATGCAGGAAAATCTAATCCAGCAGCACATCAAAAAGTTTAACCACCACAGTTAAGTTGGCTTCATCTGTGGGATGCAAGGCTGGTTCAAGATAGACAAATCAATAAAAATTATCCATCACATAAACAGAACCAAAGACAAAAACCACAAGATTATGCAATAAATGCAGAAAAGGACTTTGACAAAAGCCAACAGGCCTTCATGCTAAAAACTCCCAATAAACTAGGTATTGATGGGACACATCTCAAAATAATAAAAGCAATTTAATACAAACCCACAGCCAATATCATATGGAATGGGCAAACACTGGAAGCATTCCTTTGAAAACTGGCACAAGACAGGGATGCCCTCTCTCAACACTCCTATTCAACATAGTGTTGGAAGTTCTGGCCAGGAAAATCAGGCAGAAGAAAGAGATAAACTGTATTCAATTAGGAAAAGAGGAAGTCAGGTTGTCCCTGTTTGCTGATGATGAAATTGTATATTTAGAAAACCCCATCGTCTCAGCCTAAAATAACCTTAAGCTGATAAGCAACTTCAGGAAAGTCTCAAGATACAAAATCATTGTGGAAATATCGCAAGCATTACAATACAACTTCAGCAAAGTCTCAAGATACAAAATCATTTTAGAAAAATCACAAACATTACAATACACGAATAACAAACAGAGAGCAAAATCATGAATGAACTCCTATTCACAATTGCTTCAAAGAGAATAAAATACCTAGGAATCCAACTTACAAGTGATGTAAAGGATGTCTTCAAGGATAACTACTCATTGAAATAAAAGAGGACACAAATAAGTGGAGAAACATTCCATGCTCATGAACAAGAAGACTCAATATCGTGAACATAGCCATTGTTCCCAAAGTAATGTATAGATTCAATGCCATCCCCATCAAGCTATCAGTGACTTTCTTCACAGAACCGGAAAAACTACTTTAAAGTTCATATGGAACGAAAAAAGAAGCTGCATTGCCAAGACAATCCTAAGCAAAAAGAACGAAGCTGGAGGCATCATGCTACCTGACTTCAAACTACACTAAAAGACTACAGTAACCAAAACACCATGGTAATGGCACCACAACAGATATATAGACCAATGGAACAGAACAGAGCCCTCAGAAATGATACCACACATCTACAACCATCTGAATTTTGACAAACCTGACAAAAACATCAATAGGGAAGGGATCCCCTATTTAATAAATGGTGCTGGGAAAACTGGCTAGCCATATGTAGAAAGCTGAAACTGGATCCCTTCCTTACACCTTATAGAAAAATTAATTCAAGATGGATTAAAGACTTAGATGGTAGACCTAAAATCATAAAAACCCTTTAAGAATATCTAGACAATACCATTCAGGACATAGGCATGGACAAGGACTTCATTGATTAAAACACCAAAAGCAATGGCAACAAAACCCAAAATAAACCAATGGGATCTAATTAAACTAAAAAGCTTCTGAACAGCAAAAGAAACTGTCATCAGAGTGAACAAGCAACCTACAGATTGGGAGAAAATCTTTGCCACCTACCCATCTGACAAAGGGCTAATATCCAGAATCCACACAGAACTTAAACATATTTATAAGAAAAAAATCACACAACCCCATTAAAAGTGGAAAACAGTATGGCAATTCCTCAAGGATCTAGATCTAGATGTACCATATGACCCAGCCATCCCACTACTGGGTATATACCCAAAGGATTATAAATCATGCTGCTATAAAGACACATGCACACGTATGTTTATTGTGGCACTATTCACAATAGCAAAGACTTGGAATCAACCCAAATGTCCATCTGTGACAAACTGGATTAAGAAAATGTGGCACATATACACCATGGAATATTATGCAGCCATAAAAAGGATGAGTTTGCGTCCTTTGTAGGGACATGGATGCAGCTGGAAACCATCATTCTTAGCAAACTATCACAAGAAGAGAAAACCAAACACCGCATGTTCTCACTCATAGGTGGGAACTGAACAATGAGTTCACCTGGACTCGCGAAGGGGAACATCACACATCGGGGCCTATCATGGGGAGGGGGGAGGGGGGAGGGTTTGCACTGGGAGTTATACCTGATATAAATGATGAATTGATGGGTGCTGATGAGTTGATGAGTGCAGCACACCAACATGGCACAAGTATACATATGTAACAAACCTGCACGTTATGCACATGTACCCAAATGATTATAAATCAAAGACATATGCACACGTACGTTTATTGTGACACTATTCACAATAGCAAAGACTTAGAACCAACCCAATGCCCATCAACAATAAACTGGATTAAGAAAATGTGGCACATATGCACCCTGAAATACTATGCAGCCATAAAAATGGATGAGTTCATATCCTTAGTAGTGACATGGATGAAGCTAGAAACCATCATTTTAAGCAAACTGTCTCAAGGACAGAAAACCAAACAGTGCATGTTCTCATTCATAGGTGGGAACTGAACAATGAGAACACTTGGACACAGGACCGGGAACATCACACACTGGGGCATGTCATGGGGTCTGTGGAGTGGGGAGGGATTGCATTAGGAGAAACACCTCATGTAAGGGATATGTGGGTGCAGCACACCAACATAGCACATGAGTACATATGTAACAAACCTGCACTTTGTGCACATGTACCCTAGAACTTTCAGTATGATAATAATAATAAAAATAAGTAAAAATAAAAAGGTGCTAGAAAAATAAAAGAAAAATAATTGGAAAATTCTTCACCACCTGACCTGTCTTATAAGTAATGCTAAAGAGAGTTCCTCACCTGGAAGAAGAAAAAGCAAACAAACAAACAGTAATGTACAAAAACACTTGAAGGTATAACACCTACTAGTATAGGAGGTACAGATACAATCTCATAATACACTATTATTGTAATTGTGGTGCCCAATCTGTTTATAATTACAGTTGTAAGATTAACAAATCTTTCAAAGATAGTAACATCAGCTGGATATGCTACTCAAGCCTGTAATCCCAACACTTTGGAGACTGGGGAGTATGGGTCACTGGGAGACAGGAGTTCAAGACCAGACTAGCCAACATGGTGACACCCTGTGTCTACTGACAATAAAAAATTAGCCATGCCTGGTGGCATGCACCTGTATCCCCAGTGACTGGTTCAGGTGTCTGTAATCCCAGTAACTAGGGATGCTGAGGCAGGATAGTTGCATGAACCTGGGAGGTGGAGATAACACCACTACACTCCAACCTGGGTGACACAGTGAGACTCCATGTTAAATAATAATAATAATAATAATAATAATAATAATAATAATAATAATAATAATTTAGAGAAAAATTTTAAAAGGCAATATATGTCAGGTGTGGTGGCTCACACCTGTAATCCAAGCATTTTGGGAGGCCGAGATGAACGGGTCACTTGAAGTAGCCATTGAAGACCAGCCTGGCTCACAAGGAGAAAGTCTATCTTTATTAAAAATACATAATGAACCAGACGTGGTAGCACACATCTCTACTGCTAGCTACTTGGGAGAATGAAGCAAGAGAAGCACTTGTACTCAGGAGGCAGACATTGCAGTGAGCTGATATTGCACTGCCATACTCCAGCCTGTGTGACAGAGTGAGACTCTGTCTCAAAACAAAACAAAACAATGATAATAAAAAAAAGCCATTTAAAAAATGCATACAGGCAACATCAAGTAAAAATACAGGTGGGCCAAATTTAAATATAGAGCTTTTTTAAAGTTTTTGTTTGTTTTTAATGTAATCAAATGTAAGCTATTAGCTTAAAATAAGTTGTTATACCTATGTGATATTTTTAAGCCTCAGAGTAACCACAAAGTAAAAACCTGTAATAAATGCACTGAAAAGAAAGAATAACAAATTAAAAATACTGCCAAAAATCACTTAATCACAAAAGAAAAAAGGAAGAGAGCCATGGCAAAACAATCAAAAAACAAGTAACACAATGGCAGTAGTTAGTTCATACCTATTAATAGTATCACTAGTTGTGAAAGAACTGATTCACTGCCAGAAACACAGAGTGGCTGAATGAGACTTTAAACAGAACGCAGGTTTGTACTGCTTACAAGAAATGCTTTGATTTATGAAGGTTACAGAGATGGAAAAAGATATTTCACAAAATTACATAGCTTAAAAGGAACAGGAGTAGCTATGTTATTTCTGATGAAAAATATTCTACAATTCAAAGACTGTAAAAACAGACAAAGAAGGCTACTACATAATAATAAAAGGGTCTATGCAGCAAGATGATATAACAATAAGAAATATTTATGGACCCAAATAAAGCAAATGTTAGTAGATCTTAAGGGGGACACCTACTACAAGACAATATTAGTGGATAACTTCTACACCTCACTGTCAGTAATGGACAGGGAGACCATCAAGGAAACATCAACAAAGACATGTTAGATTTAAGCCACATGCTAGACCAAATGGTCTTAACTGATATTCACAGAACATTTTACATGACAGTTGCAGAACACATACTTTTCTCATCAGCATTTGATACATTCTTTAGGATGGACTATATGTTAGGCTGACAAATAAAGACTCAACAGATTTTTTAAAACTTGAAACTATTTTCATTGATTTTCCAACTACAATGGAAGAAAACAAGAAGGCAATATCAAGTCAACCTTGGAAACTAGACAAATGAGAACATTAAACAGCATTCCCTTATATAATAAATATGTTTAGAAATAATTAAGAAAAAAATGTTTTTTTTTTCCAAGACAAATTAACATAAAAGTGCAGACAGAAATGCATCAAATACAGATAAAGCAGTGCTAAGGAGAAAAGTTTATATCAATAAACATATCAAAAAATGGAAGGACCATATTCACAACCTAACAATAATCCACATCAGGAACCTAGAGAAACAAGAACAAAGCATATTCAAAATTTAGAAGAAGAAAGTAAATTTTAAAAACTAGAGCAGAAAGAGGTTAGAGATAAAAATATAATAAAAAATTGATAAAATAAAAAAGGTTCAAATGGATAGACAAAATCAATTAACTGTCAGCTATACTAAGTAAGAAAAGAAGGGAGAAAACCCAAATAAGTAAAATGAGAGATGAAACATAAACTATTATGGACAGGTATCTACTAACAGATTAAAAAACAAATTCCTGTACACATACAACCCAACAAGATTGAATCTTGAAGGTTAGTGTTACTGAGCAAGTAAATAACAATTGGTGAGATTAAAACAGTGATTAAAAAGTCTTCCATTAAAAAGAAAAGCTGATGACTTTACTGCTGAATTCAACCAAACATAAATCTTAAAAAAAAACTGAAAAGGAGAGAATACTTCCAAACATATTCTATGAGGCAAGCATAACTCTGATGTCCAAATCACACAAAAACATGACAACAACAACAACAACAGAAAACTGCAGCCTAATATATCTGATAAACAAAAGCGAAAAAAGTGTCAACAAAACACTAATAAACCAAATTGAACAACACATTAAGAAAATCATTTGCCGTGATCAAGTGGGAATCATCTCAAGGATGCAAAGATGGTTGAATAGATCCAAATCAATAAATATTACACATTAAATTAAGAGAATAAAGAACAAAAATATCATTTAAATAAATACTTAATATCATTTTAATGAAATTCAATATCTCTTTATGATACCAGTGCTTCAACAACTGGATGTGGAAGACCATAACTCAAAACAGTAAAAGCCATATTTGACAAACCATGTATGACAGCTAACATCATACCAAATTCAAAAAAAAAAAAAAAAAAAAAAATTGAAAGCCTTTCCTCTAACATCTCTATGATAAATTTTCCATTATGTTCTTCATGGAAGCATAAATAAAAATTATAAAATCTTTATGAAGTTAATAAAGCCTCCAAATAGCCAACATAATCTTGAGAAAAATAACAAAGCTGATGTCATCATGCTACATGTCTTTCAAATATGCTGTGAATCTCTGGTAACCAAAGTAGCATGATACTGACTTAAAAATACACATGTTGCCCACTGGAACAGAATAGAGGACCTGCAAATTAATTCATGCATTTATAGAAAAGTAGTGTTCATAAATGAACCAAGAACATACATTGAGTCAAAGACTATCTCTTCAGTTACTTGTGTTGGGAAAACTGGATATTAATATGCAGAAGAATGAAACTAGACTCCTATATCTTATCACATATAAATATAAAATAAACATAATTTAGACTTAAATCTGAAACCTGAAATTATGAAACTACTAGAAAAAAACATAATAGAAATATGTCAGAACTTTGGGAAAAATATTATTGTTTGAGTAAGACCTCACAAGCACAAGCAACAAAAGCAAAAACAGAAAAATGGGATTATATAAAACTAAGAAGCTTCTGCACAGCCATGAAAACAAAGTATAAAGGCAACCCACACAACTGAAGAAACTATTTGCAATTATTTTTCAGTTGACAAAGATTTAGAGCCATAATTTTTCAGTAAATATAACCATTCAACCCCAAAAAACAAAATCTGATTTCAAAAAGGGGAAGAAGTAAAAATGTGAATTAATGTGAAAAGAAGACAAATAGCCCACAGGCATATGAAAAATTCTCAACACCACTAATCATTAGAGTAACACAGTTCAAAATCACAATGAGATATCATCTCACTTTATTTAAAGTTACTTTTATCAAATAGAATAATGAATGCTGGGGAAGATGTGGAGACAGGGAAACCCTTGTACACTGTTGGTGGAGATATAAATTAATACAGCTGTTAAGAATTATGGAGATTTTTCAAATAGTTAAAAATGGAACCACCATATGATCCAGAAATTATATTTAAAAGGAAGCAAATTAATATATGAAAAAGATGTCTGCATCCCCATGTCTATTGCAGTCCTATTCATAATAGCCAAAATGCAAAATCAACCTAAGGGTACTTCGATAAAGAAAGAAAGACAATGTTGTATATGGACATAAAGGAGTACTAGTTAGCCATGAAATAGAATGAAATCCTATCATTTACACCAATCTCCACAAAGCTGGAAATTATTTTGTTAAACAAAAAAGGGTAAACACACAAAGAAAATTATTGCATGGTTGTCACTCATATAGGAGAGCTAAGAAAGTGGGTCTCACGAAGATAGTGAGCACAGTGTTGGTTATCAGGGTCTGGGATATGTAGTGGTGGCAGAGAAAGGGATAAAGCAATATTGACTATAGGTACAAATAAAGAGTTTGATATTTTAAAAGACCCAAATATTTGATAAATCAATAGAATAAATATAGTAAACAGTAATGTATTGCAAAATAGGTATTAAAGAATAATTTGAAGGTTCTCAGCATATAGAAAAGATAAATATTTAAGGTGATAACTACTTCAGTTACTCTGATTTTATTTCACATTTTGTGAATGTATGCATATATGTACAACTAATATGTATTAATAAAAAAGCACAAAGAAATCTTAAAGTTAGCAAAGGGATTAATAGAAATAAACATCAATATAAATAAAATACAGAATAAATAAAAGTAGATGGAGAATAGAGATAATTGACCTTATCATAGGTTGGCTTTTGGTAAATATAAACACTGACAAATCTCAAATAACTACACAGAGAGAGAGAGAGAGAGAGAGAGAGAGAGAGAGAGAGAGAAAGAGAATGAGAGAGAGAGAGAAATTTAGTGGGGGCATTACTAATAATTTTACAGAAATAAAAAAGATTATCTGAGAACAGCATAACAATTACAAGCAAAAAGTGTAATATTTAGCAAAATAGACAAATTCCTAGGGACCTACAGACTACCAAAGCATAGGAAAGAATAAAAAATTTGCACAGACCTATCAAAGTATGAAAATTCTATTAGTAATAAAAAATTTGCCAACAAGTTCCAGAGTTTCATCAGTTAAACTTAACAAAGCCGGGTACAGTGGCTCATGTCTGTAATCATAGCACTTTGGGAGGCTGAGGCAGGTGAATCACGAGGTTGAGAGTCCAAGACCAGCCTGACCAACATGGTGAAACCCCATCTCTACTAAAAATACAAAAAGTAGACAGTCAAGGTGGCATGAACCTGTAATCCCAGCTACTTAGGAGGCTGATGCAGGAGAATAGATTGAACCCGGGAGGCGGAGGTTACAGTGAGCTGAGATCATGCCATTGCACTCCAGCCTGGGTGACAGAGCAAGACCCTACCTCAAAATAAATAAATAAATTAACAAACAAACAGAGCTTTTTCCTGGAAATACAATGGTAGTTCATATGTAAGAAACAATTCCTATAATAAACTGAATTAACAGAACGAAAGGGAGAAAAACACATGATCATTTACTTTGTTGCAGAAAAAATATTTGACACAATCCAGCACACATTCATAATTAATGAATAAACCCAATGTGGTATACCAATGTCATGGAATATTATTACCTTGTAAAAAGAAATGAATTATCAAACAAGAAGATTTGCTAGCAAGATGGCCGAATACGGACAGCTCCTGTGTGCAGCCCACAGCAAGATCAACACAGAAGGTGAATGATTTCTGCATTTCCAATGGAGATACCCAGTTCATCTGATTGGAACTGGTTGGACAGTGGGTGTAACCCACAGAGGGCTTGCCAAGGCAGGGTGGAGTATCACCACATTTGGGAATTTCAAGGGGATGGGGAATTTTCTCCCCTACACAACTCAGCAAAGCTGCTGTGACCAGACTGCCAGATTTCTCATCTCTGGGCATGGCATCTCAAAAAAAGTCAGCAGCCTCAGTCAAGAACTTACAGATAAATCCGCCATCATCCTGGGACAGCAGCTGGGGGAAGATAAAGCTGTGGGAGCAGCTTCAGCAGACTTAAATGTCCCTGAATGCTGGTTCAGAAAATAGTTGGGGGCCTCTCAGCACAGCTTTTGAGCTCTGATAAGGATCAGACTGCCTCCTCCTGTGTGTCCCTGACCCCAGTGTATTCTGACTGGAAGACACCTCCCAGTAGGGAGCAAAAGACACTTCATACAGGAGAGCTCTGGATGACATCTGGCAGTTGCACCTGAGATAAGTCTTCCAGAGGAAAGAACAGGCAGCAATATTTGCTGATCTGCAGCTTCTGCTGGTGATACCCAGACAAACAGCGTCTGGCATTCACCTCCAGCAGTCTCCAGCAGACCTGCAGCAGAGAGGCTGTTAGAAGGAAACTAAAAAACAAGAAGAGCACATCTGCTCAGAGACACCATCCGAAGGTCACCAACATCAAAGAACAAAGGTAGATAAATCCACAAACATGCGGAGAAAGCAGTGCAGAAAGACTGAAAATTCAAAAAATGAAAATGTCTCTTCTCCTCCAAAAAATCACAACTCCTCACGAGCAAGGGAACAAAACTGGATGTAGTATGAGTTTGATGAATTGACAGAAGTAGGCTTTAGAAGGTGGGTGATAACAAACTCCTCTGCATTAAAGCAGCATGTTCTAAATGAATGCAAGGAAGCTAAGAAAGTAGAAAAAAGGTTAGATGAACTGCTAACTAGAATAACCAGATTAGAGAAGAACATAAATGACCTGATGTATCTGAAAAACACAGCAAGATAACTTCATGAAGCATATATAAGTATCAATAACCAAATAAATCAGATAGAAGAAAGGATATCAGAGATTGAAGATCAACTTAATGAAATAAAGTGAGAAGACAAGATTAGAGAAAAAAAGAATAAAAATGAATGAACAAAGCCTCCAAGAAATATGGGACCATGTGAAAAGACCAAATCTATGATTCATTGGTGTACTTGGAAGTGACAAAGAGAATGAAAACAAGTTGGAAAAACTCTTTAGGATATCATCCAGGAGAACTTCCCCAACCTAGCAAGGCAGGCCAACATTCAAATTCAGAAAATACAAAGATCACCACAAATACATTCCTCAAAAAGAGCAACTCCAAGACACATAATCATCATATTCACAAAAGTTGAAATGCGAAAAAAAAAAAAAATATATATATATATATGTTAAGGGCAGCCAGAGATAAATGTTGCGTTACCCACAAAGGGAAGTCCAACATATTAACAGCAGATCTCTTGGCAGAAACTCCACAAACCAGAAGCAAAGGGGGCCAATATTCAACATTCTTAAAGAAAAGAATTGTCAACCCAGAATTTCATATCCAGCCAAACTAATCTGCATAAGCAAAGGTGAAATAAAATCCTTTACATGCAAGCAAATGCAGAGAGATCTTGTCACCACCAGGCTTGTGTTACAAGAGCTCTTGAAAGAAGCACAAAAGAACAACCGGTACCAGCCACTGCAGAAATGAAACAAATTGTTTTGTTTTGTTTTGGTTTTTATTATTATACTTTAAGTTCTAGGGTACATGTGCATAATGTGCAGGTTTGTTACATATGAATACTTGTTCCCTGTTGGTGTGCTGCACCCATCAACTCATCAGCACCCATCAACTCGTCATTTACATCAGGTATAAGTCCCAATGCAATCCCTCCCCCTCTCCCCTCCCCATGATAGGCCCCGGTGTGTGATGTTCCCCTTTCCGAGTCCAGGTGATCTCATTGTTCAGTTCCCACCTATGAGGGAGAACATGCGGTGTTTGGTTTTCTGTTCTTGTGATAGTTTGCTAAGAATGATGGTTTCCAGCTGCTTCCATGTCCCTACAAAGGACACAGACTCATCCTTTTTTATGGCTGCATAATATTCCATGGTGTATATGTGCCACATTTTCTTAACCCAGTCTGTCACTGATGGACATTGGATTGATTCCAAGTCTTTGTTATAGTGAATAGTGCTGCAATAAACATACGTGTGCATGTGTCTTTATAGCAGCATGATTTATGATCCTTTGTAATATCCATCAAAACTGTAAAGAAACTACATCAAGTAACAGACAATATAACCAACAAGCATCTTAATGACGAGATCAAATACACACATAATGATATTAACCTTGAATGCAAATGAGTTAAATGCCCCAATTAAAAGACACAGACTGGCAAAATATAAAGAGTCAAGATCCCTTAGCGTGCTATATTCAGGAGATCCATCACATGTGCAAAGACACACATAAGCTTGAAATAAAGGAATGGGGCAATACTGAAAAGGAAAAAAAAAAAGAGTTGAAATCCTAATCTCTGATAAAACAGACTTTAAACCAAAAAAGATCAGAAAAGACAAACAAAGGCATTACATAATAACTAACTCTTCAATGCAACAAGAAGAGATAACTATCTTAAATATATATGGACCCAACACAGGAGCATCCATGTTCATAAAGCACTTTCTTAGAGACCTACAAAGGTATTTAAACTCCCATACAATAGTAGTGGGAGACTTTAACACCTCACTGTCAACATTAGACAAATCAACAAGACAGAAAATTAGCAGGGATATTCAAGACTTGAACTCAGCTCTGGACAAGGCAGACATAACAGATGTCCACAGAACTTTCCACCCAAAATCAACAGAATATACATTCTTCCAGCACCACATTACACTTATTCTAAAACTGACCACACAATTGGAAGCAAAACATTCCTCAGCAAATGCAAAAGAATGGAAATAATGACAAACAATCTCTTAGACCACAGTGCAATCAAATTAAAACTCAGGATTAAGAAACTCACTCAGAACTGCATAACTACATGAAAACTGAATAACCTGCTCCTGAATCACTCCTGGGTAATTAATAAAATGAAGGCAGAACATACAACATACCAGAATTCCTGGGACACATTTAAAGAAGTGTGTAGAGGAAAATGTATAGCAGTAGATGCCCAAAAGAAAAAGCAGGAAAGATTAAAATTGACACTATAACATCACAATTAAAAGAACCAGGAGACAAGAAATAATTAAAATCAGAACAGAACTGAAGGAGACAGAGACATGAAAAACCCTTCAAAAAATCAAGGAAACCAGAAACTGTTTTTTTGAAAAGATCAACAAAATAGATAGACCAGTAGCCAAATTAACAAAAAAGAAAAGAGAGAAGAATCAAATAGATGCAATAAAAAATGATATAGGGATATCACCATTTATCCCACAGAAATACAAACTATTATCGTCCCACCTCCATGAAAATAAACTAGAAAATCTAGTAGAAATTGATAAATTCCTGGACACATACACACTACCAAGTCTAAACCATGAAGAATTTGAATCCCTGAATAGACCAATAACAAGTTCAGAAATTTAGGTTGTAGTTAATAGGCTACCAACCAAAAACAAAAACAACAACAACAACAACAAACATTAGAATCATATAGATTCACAGCCAAATTCTACTAGTGGGACAAAGAGGAATTGGTATCATTTCTTCAGAAACTATGTGAAACATTAGAAAAAAAAGAAATCTCCCTAACTTGTTTTATGAGGCTAGCATCATCCTGATACACAAACCTTCCAGAGACACACACACAAAAAAACAAAATTTCAGGCCAATATCCCTGACCAACATTGATGCAAAAATCCTCAAAATATTGCCAAGCCAAATCCAGCAGCACATCAAAAAGCTTATCCAGCGCAATCAAGTCATCTTCATCCCTGAGATGCAAGGCTCATTCAACATACCCAAATCAATAAATGTATTCCATCACATAAACAGAACTAAAGAAAAAAACCACAGGATAATCTCAATAGATACAGAAAATGCCTTTGACAAAATTCAACACCCTTCATGCTAAAACATCTCAATAAACTAGGTATTGATGAAACATATCTCAAAATAATAAGAGCTATTTATGATGAACCCTCAGCCAATATCATACTGAATGGGCAAAAACTAGAATTCCCTTTGAAAACCAGCACAAGACAAGGATGCCATCTCTCATCACTCCTATTCAATGTAGTGTTGGAATTTCTGACCAAG
The DNA here is from genome assembly GCF_002776525.5 of Piliocolobus tephrosceles. NCBI lineage: Eukaryota > Metazoa > Chordata > Mammalia > Primates > Cercopithecidae > Piliocolobus > Piliocolobus tephrosceles. The sequence goes on along the minus strand of NC_045456.1, from coordinate 24,543,086 downwards.
GCAATCAGGCAACAGAAAGAAATAAAGAATATTCAAATAGGAAAAGAGAAAGTTAAATTGTCTCTGTTTGCAGATGACATAATTGTATACTTAGAAAACTCCATCATCTCAGCTCAAAAACTCCTTGAGCTTAAAAGCAACTTTAGCAAAGTCTCAAGATACAAAAATTAATGTCCAAAAATCACAAGCATTTCTATACACCAATAACACAAATACAGAAGGCCAAACCATGACTGAATTCCCATTCACAACTGCTACAAAGAGAGTAAAATACTTAGGAATCCAACTTGCAAGGGATGTAAAGAACCTCTTCAAGGAGAACTACAAACCACTGCTCAAGGAAGTAACAGAGGACACAAACAAATAGAAAAACATTCTTGCTGATAGATAGGAGAATCAGTATCATGAAAACGGGCATACTGACCAATGTAATTTATAAATTCAATGCTATCCACATCAAGCTGCCACTGACTTTCTTAGCAGAATTGGAAAAACTACTTTAAGTTTCACATGGAACCAAGAAACAGCCTGCATAGCCAAGACAATGCTAAGCAAAAAGAATAAAGCTGGAGGCGTTATACTTCTTTCTTTTGACTTTGAGTTATACTACAAGTTTACAGTAACCAATACATCATGGTACTGTTATCAAAACAGCATGGTACTGGTACCAAAACAGATACATAAAACAATGGAACAGAACAAGGCCTCAAAAATAACACCACACATCTACATCCATCTGATGTTTGACAAACCTGACAAAAACATCAATGGGGAAAGGATTCTCTATTTAATAAATGGCATTGGGAAAACTGGGTAGCCGTATGTACAAAACAGAAACTGCACTCCTACTTAACACCTTATAGCAAAATTGACTCAAGATATATTAAAGACTTAAACATAAGACCTAAAACCATAAAACTCCTAGAAGAAAACCTAGGCAATACCATTTAGGACATAGGCATAGGCAAAGACTTCATGTCTAAAACACCAAAACAATGGTAACAAAAGCCAAAATTGGCAAATGGGCTCAAATTAAATTACAGCACTTCTATACAGCAAAAGAAACTATTATCAGAGTGAACAGGCAACTTACAGAATGGGAGAAAAATTTTGCAATCTATTCATCTGACAAAGGGCTAATATCCAGAATCCACAAACAACTTAAATTTACAAGAAAAAAAAAAAAAAAACAAGCACCCCATCAAAAAGTAGGCAAACGATATGAACAGACACTTTTGTTGTCATTGTATGATTCCATTTACATAGAATGTTCGAGTCAGCAAGGCTATACAGACAGCAAATTAGTGGTGATCAAGGGATAAGAGAAAGAAGAAATGGGGAATGATTTCTTAATGGGACTAGTGTTTTCTTTTGAGCTGAGGAAAACGTTCTTAAACTAGATAATGGTGATAGTTGTACAGTATGAATGTAACAAGTGCCATTCAATTATACACTTCAATTATATGTTGAAGTTTGTTCAATTATATGTTGAAGTTTGTTACGTGAATTTTATTTTTCTTCACTTATTTATTTTTTAACTATAGCTATTTATTTATTTTACGTTTATAGAAAAGTATTTTGAAGAATATATACATTATGAACTGGTTCAATCTAGGTAATTAATGTTTGTATTAACTTCATTAAATATTAAGTAATATTTTTATCACCTTAAATATTTTTTTTGTTGCAATAAAGCTTAACATCTTTTTCATTTTTCAATTAATATTGCGTATTAACTATAGTTACTATGCTGTGCAACTGATCTCTTGGACTTACTTCTCTTATTTAGCTGTAATTTATATCCTTTGATCAACATCTCCCCATCTCCTCCTCCTTCTGCACACCCCAGTTTCTGGTAACACTATTCATTTTCTGTTTTTTTTCTAAATAAACTTTTATATTTCTTATCATCTGTAAATGTTACCATAATAATAATAATAATTTAGTGGGCTAAATAACAAGGAGTACTTAAGTGATATAAGGGACACACAAACTTGGGTGAGGGAACAAGATGGCTCACTAGATGTAATTGTGAAAAATGCCTCTTTCATGGAGAGGAAGCAAAATATTGAGTAAACCATAACACTTTGAACAGCTCATTTGAGAGAAAATGCTAAAAGTTCATAGATATGCAGACACTGTGGTTGAGCAGACAAACCTAGAAAGTCTCCCAGGAGTTGCTGGGCACCAGAACTGTTCCCCAGCCCCTTAAAGGGGCCCAAGGCAAGAGGTTTCAAGCCTTTCAGAGGTCTACTATCAACCTCTGAGATCCTAGCTACAGGGGTTACTGTTACCCCCATAGACCTTTGAAATGCAAGGCAGAGTCACCAAGAGAACAAGAGACACAGCTTCAAGTCATTCAGGGTCCAGAGGTTTTTCTGCACAGTTTAGCTGCAGCAAAACAAACCCATAGGTACCCATCCCCAAAGTCTCTCCATCTTGTGCTGACTGGCTAGAGCTCCTGTTCTCTCCTGAGCTGAAAGAAAACAGGTTGGACAAAGGTTCATCTCATCCACATTCCCCATTTCTTGGTGCCGCTCTCAAGACTGTCTGCCTGGCTTCTCCCATAGAAGCATGCCTACAGTATAGATTTCACTGCCCTGCATGGGTACTTCTTTGGCAGCCTGGAAGCCATCCACACACCCATCACTGTGGGTGCTTGACTCAAATGAGTCAGAAAAAATGGACAGGCCCAGTCTAACTAACTCCTCAGGACTTCAGCATACTGCCCAGGGTATTGAGCTGAGATCTGTGGCATAAGCTCAAGCATTAGAGAAGTGACAGAGAAAAATGTGATGAGGGTTTGTGTACTGGCACAGGAGCTGGGCGCCTTTCCTTCTTCAGGACTGTATTTGGAAGAATTTGGCCTGAAAATCACCCATAGCTTCTCTCCAGGCCATCCCATGGTCTGAAATATCTGAAACAGTTTAATGATCTGGGCTGAAACAACTATCAATGACAGGTGGCTTAAGACAAGCCTAACCAGTTGGTCCTGTCAAGGCCGATAAGGGAGGCACATCTGCCAGGATGGAGTTGCGTGAGCTGTGCGGGGCTCCACAACCATTTGTTTGTCTGGAAACACCAGGCTATGGTATCATGCACATCTGTGGTGCCAATGCCCTTCTCCAGGATCCTCCTGCCTTGAATTGCCAGGATGCACACAAACATAGCTCACAGCCCACTCTGAGTTTGGCATGCACAAGGGATGAGTGGATTCCATGGAAATTTTGGGTCTCCCGGTGAATTAATCCTCAGGGCAGATCATGCCTAATGGAGAAAGAAGCACAGAGCAGCAAAATCTTTTGGGGGGCAAATAAGGTGTGGGTACAGTGCCAGCATTTCCTCTGACTCTATGTTAAAGGGACAACACCAATGTCAGGGGGCAGACTTGGAGGAGAAATCAATTGTCATGCCATGCCTTCCCTCCCCAAAGCACTCTTTTGGATCCCCTAAAATACAGAAGTGGAGAGCGCTACTGAGTAAGAGCTTGTCTGCTGGTTCTTACTCATTTCAAGAGAAGTCAAATAAATATTGACTCATGGAATCCACAGAAATACATAGTTTCAAAAATCACTACTGAGATCCACAACTGAAAAGCTCTGACTGGTAGTGGGTAAAGCCAACAGAAAGGCATGTGGGTTGGTAAGTACTAAGTGTCTGAATATTATAATACTGTTGATTGCCCTTAAGTCCTGTAAAAATCTCCATCTTCTCCCACTTGTTTTGTTTTGTTTTTACAGGGAAGATGGAGGTGTTGAAAGAGCAGTTAGAGGGATTAATAAGCTCTGTTTTGAGATGGTTTTGTATGATAGTAGCAACTCCACCAGTGGCTTCCTGTCATTATGGATATTGTTTAATACTATGCATTTATCTCAACCCTTGTTGCAGGACTAAGAGTATTATTTCTCATCTATATTTGACTGAGCCCATGAGTAGAAGAAATGGCCTTAGGCAAATGTTCTACATTGGAAGACAAGGTAAAAATTTGTGAGACTAAAATGAGTTTTACAGCTTATAATCTTTAATCCATTTTTTCTCTCTTCTGTAATACTTTATTTTTCCTCTCTAGCTCATTTCTCTAGTCACAAGATGATGCTCTAACACTACAAATACTAAACTGTGGGGCCTAGTAAAGATGTTTTAAGTATTTTTTTCCTGATCCCTGAGATCCAATTTTCACCACCAACAAAATTTATCTTTTGTTGTAATACACATATACATTTTATGATGATGTTGAGGTCATTAACTATAAAAATGACAGGGCCCCTGGGGAAATATTAGAAACTCATAAAATCAAGTGAGTGTGTCACATTTATAGTCCTCAGGCGGAATGCCAAACCTGATGAACCAGTAAGGTATGTTTGGATTTAAATCATAACATAGTTTTATTAGACAGCCCCATTATAGCACTCTTTTTCTTGATTGAAGTAATAGAGTTTCTAAATAAAGTGAGATTTATAATAAGTACAGTTGATCTGATATCTTTCAGACAGTGGAGAAATCATTGTTCATTATTATATCAACCTCTCCCAATCAGTTTGTCAAAGCGGAGTATTGGGAGAGTTAAAATCTGTTAATTTTCTTGGAGCACTTCTAGTCTTTCCGAACTTTATCATCCCAATATTGTTTTTGTTGTACCTTAAAGCACTTCAATTTAAGGTGTCCAGATTTTTTTTTTTTTTCACAGTAGTAATAGAACAGAAAGAAACAGTCTTTGGCATTTGAGAGTTTAGTATTATTTCTGGGGCTGAGACGTTTGTGAGATTAGTAATGTTAACTGTAAAGTGCATAGCTGAAGATGCATTTTTTATTATAGTACAGGAAAACTGGACAGTTAAATTAACTAGTTCATCAGTTCTACCAGTGGTTTAATTTGTAATGTGGTATTTTATAAGGGTTGCTAAATCACCATCTAATCTATCCAAGAAGCTTGAATTAATATATAAATTTGATTAATCACATAAACAGAACTAAAGACAAAAAGTACAGTACTGTCTCAACAGATAAGCAAAAGGCTTTTGATGAAATTTAACATCCCTTCATCTTATAAACTCTAAATAAACTAGGTATTAATGAAACAAACCAAAAAATAATAAGAGCTATCTGTGAATAAACCACAGCCAACATCATACTTAAATGGCAAAAGCTAGAAGCATTCCTGTTGAAAACAAGGGGGCAAAAAAACCCCACAAGGTTGTTTATTCTTACCACTCTTACTTCTATGCAACGGAGTATTGGAAGTCCTGACTGGAGCAATCAGGTGAGATAAATAAATAAAGGGCATCCATATAGGAAAAGAGGAAGTCAAATTATTTCTGTTTGTAGATGAAATGATTCTATGTGTAGAAAACCCCATAGTCTCTGCCCCAAAGTACCTTAAGCTGGTAAGAAACTTCAGCAAAGTTTTGGGATACAAAATCTACATTTTCAAATAGACTACTAGCATTCCTATACACCAACAGCTAAACACAACAGCTAAATTCCTATACACCAACAGCTAAATCAAATAAGAAATACAATACCACTCCCAACTGTCACAAAAAAAGAATAAAATATTTAAGAATAAAGCTAACCAGAAAGTCAAAAGATGTCTGCAATCATAAACATTATTCAAATAAATCAGAGATAGCGTAAACAAATGGGAAAACATTCCATGCTAACAGAATGAAAGAATCAATATTATTACTTTGGTCATACATCCCATGTCATTTTGAGATTCAATACTATTTCTGTCAAACTCCTAACAATATTCTTTACAGGACTGTAAAAAAAAAAAAACACTATTTAAAAATTCACATGGAACTAAAAATGAGTCTGAATAACTAAGGCAATCCTAAGCAAAATTTAGACAGCTAGAGGTATCATGCTATCTGAATTTAAACTATACTACATGGCTGTAAAACTCAAAGCAGCATGATGCTAGTACAAAAACAGACATGTACATCAGTGAAACAGAACAGATAACCCAGTAATAAGGCCATACACCTACTTCTCTCTGATCTTTGACAAGCCTGAAACATGAAGCAATAGGGAAAAGCCTTCCTATTCAGTGAGTGGTGCTGAAATAATTGGGTAAACATACGAAGATTAAAAATAACCTCTTTCCTATCCTCTATACAAAAATCAACTAAAGATGGAATAAAGAGTTACATGTAAAACCTAAAAGGATACAAACCCTGGAAGACAACATAGGAAATACCATATGGAAAAGGATGACAAAAGCAATTGTATCAAATGCAAAAAATAACAAATGTAATCTAATTAAACCAAAGTGCTTCTGCACAGCAAAACAAACTATTGAAACACAAAACTTATATGTTGAGAGAAAATTTTTACAGATTAGACATCTGATAAAGATCTAGTATCCTGCATATATAAGGAATTTCAACAAATCTACAAAAAAAAAAAAAAAACCCAAAACGCAACAACACAAAAACCCATTAGAACGCAGACAAAAGGGATGAACAGATACTTTTCAAAGAAAGACATAAATATGGTCAACAAGCAAATAAAAAAAAAATTCAACATTTGATTATTAGAGAAATACAAGTCAAAACCACAGTGAAATATCATTTCATTCCAGTCATAAAACATATTATTAAAAGTCAAAAAATAACAGATGCTGTTATTAATAGCATATAAATGCATTACATGTGAGATGGGTCCCTTGAATACTGCAGAAGGTTTAGACTTGCTTCTTTTTTAATCCAATTTTCCACTCCTTGCAGCTAGAGCATTGAGCCCCTCCCTGCCTGAGGTGTGGGATTTTTGAAAGTAGAGTACTGGAATCTTCAACAATTACTACAAAGGTGTCTATATCCCACTTCATTTCTGCGCATTTTTGCTTCACATAAATTGAGGCTCTGTTGTTAGCTATGTACAGCTTTATAATTGTTGTATTTTCTTGCTAGATAGAACCTTTTAACCTCCTGAACTTTTTAAAATTTAAAGTCTATTTTGCATGCCAATAAATACTCATCTTACCTCTCATTTGATTGCCAATTGCATGGAATATTTTTTTCCATACTTATACTTTGAGCTTCTTTCTGTCTTATATCTAAAGTGAATCTTTTAAGGCAACATATAGATGGGTGTTTTTATTTTAATCTGAGCTTTCAAATTCTGCCTTTCAATTCAAGCTTCTCATCTCTACATTTTCATAGTAGAATTTAATTCATTTACATTTCATGTGATTACGATATTCTTCTTTCCTTTTCTGTATTCTTTTGTTATATAAATTTTAATCTAAGGTGTTGTGATTATTTCCTTCACACCTATCCTGATTATCTCAGATTATTTTACCTATTTGTTTTTTATTATATTTTCCATTTCCCTGCACTAGAATGCAAATAACGAGAATACGGGGGACCTTTTCTATTTTGTTTATTGTTCTGCCTAAATAACCTAAATGATGAGCACATATTGGACACTCGGTAAGTGTTTTGATATTAGTCACTTTTTTGTATTTTATTATTTACTTAGATATCGAAGCTCTCACACTAAAGTTTTACAAGCTGGTGAATAATGACAAATTATTTATCCTACAGAACTGTAACCACACATCTCCAGATACTATAAATATATGATTGACTTAATATTTATTATATTACCATATTATCAATTATGTAATAAAACAAATTATCAAGTATCCAAAGATTCAGTTATACAGCTCAAAAGTCATGTAAATTATGAGATGTCTTCTCAATTCTCTAGTAGAAACTCACTTCCTGTTTTGTTAAGGGAGGGTGGGAAAAGAAAGAAAAAAATCACACTTTAAACAAAAATAATGTCTGGTAGGTATGGAAAAAGATTACAAGATTTTCAGAAAGGTTATGATTAAGAAGTGTTTCAGTAACAATAACATCATGTATGCCTTTTAAAAAAATTACTAAATGATCATATTCTACATGTTTTTCACAAGACAAAAGTTACATTTTATTAAAAATAATTAATAACTTTCTCCTATTCCTTATTCAGGTCCTTCCTATAAGGTTGCACCAAAGAGTACAGATCTTAATTACCTGTAAAGACATTTCTACCTGAAGACATTAAAGATATTTCCTCTACAATGTAGATTTTCAAAATGGAATTTTTGGTAATAGCATAAAATAAGATTTATCAAAAGAGATTAAATAATCACTGTAAGTCTTGGTAAAAAAATAATTTAATCAATTTTTAAATAAACTTGACATATGCTGGTATGAATGTGGGAGATATAAACAGAGTAGACAAATAACCATATAACCTTACTTTCAATGTTTGAAATTACTGAAGGTGTAAACCACATAAGGTCTAAAGTGTTCATAATTCCTGACATTTTAGTGCTATATGACACCAAAAGTACACAAGTATTATGGTAGGTATTTTGGTATTTAATCTTCCTCAATTTCTCATATATTGATAAGACTCTGGCATGGGAAGATATAAAGAAGAAAAAAACCACATGATTTCAGGAATTGACATAAATTATTTAAAAGCATTTAGCTGTTTAGCAAGAATTTTTTGCGAAGTGTGCAGATAGGTTGATCATAACTCAAACATGGAGGTTGCCAATTCTGCATAGCTTGTGACCTAGCAAACTCTCACCAGTACTCCTATGGAAGCTTTTTCAGAGTTGTCCACCAAACCAACATGTTGGTGAATTTGTATGTCAAATTAAGTCCTGTCTCAAGTTCCACTTCCAAGGAAATGTGACATTAGGCACTCCAGTTTTATTAAATGCAGTAATTGATTTTATGAGTCTTGGAGTCTTTGAAGCACAGCGACATTTTTAGTATGATATTTCTCCAAACACAAAAATTGTTCACTGTTAAAATTTACATTTCTGTCTTATGAGTCATATGGTGTCTTCATATTTCATTCCACCTTCAGTTAATGCTACAGCAAAAAGAACTGGAGCTCTTCCAAGGCCTGTAACAAAATGAAAAGCAAAACAGCGATCAAGTTCTTCAAGGAAATTAATATTTACAAGATATAATCAACCATCAACAATCTGGTTGGGTGGTGTTGCACCATCATCAAGAGGTCAATCGAGAACATGGATGCATTCTTTCTCCACAAGAAGAGTGCCATAAGCTCCTTCACATACTCTTTCCATGAGGTGACTGCATACTTCTTAAGTTCTCTGTAATTGTTTAAGGTTGCACTAGTTGTATTGTGTCTAGTAAGAAACTTCATGATCTTATATGTGATTCCTACTGGAGCTGGGCAGTTTATTTGAGTCTTTTTTTTTAAATTTTATTTTAATAACACTCATTAGGGTTTGGAAAGAATTTATAAAAATGAATACAGAAAGGATGCAAAAAAATGAAAGTCTACTTTAATATACTCCACTTGAAATTCTCAGGGCTTTGAGTATAAAGTTGGGAGCAATGGTAAATCAAATGAACTTTCTAACAATAAGCAACAATTATTCAATCTAGTAATACTGAGAAAGAACATGCACTGAGGTTTATCCCAAAAAGGTCAGAACTCCTATAAAATGTTACGTTGATGTCAATTGAACACTCCTGCCTCTAGGTTAACAACTCTCATGGGGATTTCCTGGTGCAGTAGCAATGAATTTCTACAGTACCTGAGTTTGCATAGATGTCTGGGTATGCCTGGCAGTAATCTCTACCACCCTTCAGAAATTTCACCAATGTATGACCAAAAAATATTTTCATGTATTGAAGACTGTGGACTAATCATACAGCCAGTCCCATGGTAGCAGTGGGCATTACAGTGCAGAAGCAACAGGGGCATTAGGCTCTACCATATTGTGACTGGCTCTGGTGAACCAGGTCTTTACCTGTATCTTGGTCATTATCGTTGAGTACTACAATAGGATACATTTCCCCCCTCCCCCCAAGGTAAGCTCAGAGTTTTTGGTCATGAATGTATTTTAGGGAGTTTCTTTTCCGTCATGAACATGGTATAGTAACAATGAACAGAAAACAAACTAGAAAGTCCTAACATATCAATTTTCTGCAATATTTTCGTGAAATTTGCTCCATAGCCTAACTCAAAACAAAAGTATTTACTTATGTGAACGTGATCTACTTTGAATGTCTACAAGGGAGGAATTAATTTATCATCTAGTAAGTACTGGATTGGAGTCAGAAAACATGGTTTGCCTCTTGGCTCTGACATTCTGAATAAATTGTTAAATTTTCTGCACCTCAGTTACCTTCACTGTGAAACGGAGCATCCATTTTCATGTGCAAGTGCTAATGCACTGCTTGGCATAAAAAAGTTATCTGATTTTTCAAATGTTTTTAGCTTTGGCATCTCTACCTAGTAGACTTATTAAACCCATTGACATGACATATTTAAATTACAACAGAAACACAAAATGCTCACTGTTTACAAAAATCTTAAAGGCAATAACCTTGGTTTGATATTTGAATTCTTACTGCACTGTCTTCAAGCAGTCTGCTCTGTGATCTCCCTCCCTTGTTCTTCCACACATTGCTCATAAAATCACTCTAATGTCTGCACCCCTTTCACCTCCAGCCCTTAGAGTCTCCAAATCCCCTCAGCATATCAGAAGGCTGGCAGCTGACTGATAACTCTTTACAGAGCACTTTAGGTATTACTTATTGTTAATCATTATGCTTGTTGGGATGTCACTAACATCACAAAGCAGCTTTTTCGTTGTTGTTGTTTCATCATCAAATAGAGCAGGAGGAAGAGAGATGCAGTTGGATGGATGTTGCTGATAAACAATGTATTCTCTGTAGTGTTACATCAGCATTGTATCATCTAATCTGTTTACTGTACAATGGTCTCAGAAAGAAATACCTCACCAGGGCAAATAAGGCATTTATATTCTCAATCAGCAGAGTATACCAGATTTTAGGAGACATTCAGAATTTCCCTAAGAAAAGTAGGTAGCTAACTACAAGATTGATTTTGTGAATTTCTCAAAATAAAGTTGGTTAGAGGTTCATGATGTCCTCACTTCCAGCAATTCTATTCACAACACTTATACACATTTCCACACTAAAATTTTATGAAAGCCCCCCCGCCACTGTTTCAACAAACTCATTGCTACATCAGGCAGATTTTTAAAAATATGCATAATTACACAGTAAACCCCTAAAAGTAAATATTAAGTCATTAAGATAAATGTTATTAATACTTGTGTATGACAATCTATCCTATAGTTAATGTGTTATAGGTAAGATGTATTGATTTTTAAGTAGTTTTAATTAAAAATTCCAGTTTCTTTCCTTAAAAAATATGGTATTAAAATTGCAAAATATAACACATGCTGACTACACACCAGTCAATTGACTTCTATTCCAAGCACAAAAGAGAATTTTCTTGAAAATTATTATCAATTATTTTCAATATCTTTGTTAGTTTCTCAGTTGTAGCTAAAATAATTTTTAAGCCAAATTAGCTGATTTCAGTGTAATTTTTCAAAGACAACATAGGAAGAACATTAAGAGCAATTAGGAACCCAGGTTTTGCTGTGGACCACATAGCAAAATCCAGTCTCTACAGAAAGTGCAAAATTTATCTGGGTGTGACGGCATGGTATACCTGCAATTCCAGCTGCTCTGGAGCCTTATTTGGGAGGATTGCTTGAGTCCAGGAGGCATAAATTGCAATGAACCAAGGTGGTACCACTGCACACCAGCCTGCGTGACAGGGCAGGACTCTCCCAAAAAACATACAAACAAACCATCCCACAAACAAACCAAAAACAGCTGGTAGACCTGAGTTAGTATTTAGTGTCTTCTTCTGTAAAGTGAAAGAATTGGACAAGACATCATTTGTAGGCAACTCTAACATATTACAATGTTAGGATAATTGGGAATGACCTAGACTCTAAGAATGTGCCTACTTATGTGTTAAGTCATCTCAGATGACCTGTAACTCATGATTAGAGTTGGATGTGAACATTAAGATCTCCTTAATCAAACTGTGACTGTTACTATTTTTGGATTTAGAAATTCTGGGAAATTCTGCTGTTGCATTTTTCAGAGTTTTCCCACATAGATCTAATACAAAATTATTTTATAATTCTAAAGAAAATGTAATGCTCTTTTGAGCCAGAAGACTAAAAATAATCAAACACATACAATATCCAATGCATATTAATGTATTATTAATCACTTAATTGAACCCTGTCTGATCTTCCCAGCATAGAATAAATGACTTCATGTATAAGTAGTATGTAAAATCATATTTCATATTTTGATTTAATGATCTGTTAGGCATTTTTAGATTGTGACAGCTTAATATGTAGTATTGATATGTGGATAAGAATAACATAATGCAAAATTCCTAATGTTCATATGAACACCTTTGAGTAATGCATAAACTTACCGCTACTAATGCAATGTATCATGCTAAGTGTTTTGTAATTATTAATTATCTGAGTAAATTACCGTGTATCAATATACTGATATACTGTGGAGACTGTAATTTTCATATCTCATAGTGTTTTCACTTACTTTTTATTATAATGTTAACCATATTTTGGATTTACGACAAATAATCTTGCCTATTGTTATTAATCAGTTCTTTGGATAGAAAAAAAAAAAAAATGAGTGATATTGGAGAAAGTATATAGCAATTGAACCCAGGGTCTGTTTTGCAACCAAAATATATGATCCTATGGGTGGATAAACACTGAGATTTTGCAAGATCTGCATGTTCACTCGGGCTTCCTGCTTTCACTTATTAATAGAAAGAGCTTAGCAGCCAAATTATCTAATTTTGTTTTGAGACAGAGTTTTCCTCCTGATTCATTTTATATCAGCAACAACCATAAAACCAGCCAGTTCTCATAATCTAACTTCCTAGAGTAATTAACTTTCAACAGCAGTGAGGAGGTGATGAGGGGCACCACAGCATGATTCCAGTTACCTAAAGAACATTTCAGATGCTGTTGCTCAGACCTGCCCCACTGGAAAAGTGTGTCTGCATCTCCTCTCTCTTCACCCAGGGCACTTGGATCAGATGAAATTCTCCACACATGAGATTAAACTCCTGAGTAAAATCCAGAATGAGAAGGGAATAAACAGCCCCTTCAAAAAAGAATATCCATACATAGAGGCATTATTCACAGCAGATGTTATTGATAAGCTTAATCTGAACAATCCACACCTTTAAGAGAATGCCTGTCTTGCCAGGGACAACACTGAGGTGTATAGCCTCTCTAGAGGGCATCCATAGTTGCTGCTCTTTCTGGTCAGAGTTGGTCACTGGTGTTTCTGGACTTGTTTCCCAAGATAAGACAACCAAAGAATATTATAAATCTCTGGACTAAGTGATTCCTACAGCTAGTTTAATTTCTCATTATTCATCATGCTGTTGAAACAAAATCCTTATCTTGGACAAATTACACACACACACACATGTGAGCACACACCTTTTAGCATACATATTTCTTGAATAACTATAAACAGTAGCAAGCCAGCTAAAAACATTATGATGATGAAAACTGTTGCTTAAGAAACTTTCACAGTAATATTAACATATTAAGCTACTATGAAAAGAGAGAGATTCTTTTATCTGGCAAGAAAATGGTTGTATGTGCTGATTTACACACAATAAATAAGCCTTACATTTCAGTCTCTATTTCTTTATGCTGCTGTTTGAGACATTGAATTCACATGCTCAACATTCTGTGATAATATTTTCTAAAAATCTAATTTGCAATTTTCTTTTTCTTTCTTTTTTAAGAAATGGGATCTATCTTGCCTAACCTGGAGTGCTATTCACAGTTTGGGGCTGCAAACTCCTGGGCTCAAGCAATCTTCTGACCTTAACCTTCCAAGTAGTGTAGTTGGGGCTACAAGCATATGCTCCCAGCCTGCTACTTTCTTACTTAACAAACTTTTAATCTTAAAATGATAGTAGAATATTCTTTATCAAGTTCTAGAAAGTAAAGATGGTGTGTCATTTCATATTAAAGTATAAAGAGTCTGGGTACAGTGGCCCAAGCCTGTAATCCCAATAGTCTGGGAGGACAAAGTGGGCAGATCACCTGACATCATGAATTAGGGACCAGCCTGGACAACATGGTGAAATGATCTCAGCTCATTGCCACCTCCGCCTCCCAGGCTACTACTACTTAAGGTTATCTTAAGACTACTATGGGAAGGGAAACTTGGACATGTCTCATTACCGTTAACATCAACACAGAGTTTAAGACTTAAAACAGACTCTTTAAATCTGATAGGAAACAATTACCATTGATACTACTCCATTTTCCAAACTTCCAGACAAATGTTACTGTTTTAAAGGCTGTTTTTAAGGTTAATTATCAGCACACACTTGCTTTCTATTTGCACAATATTCCTAGGTACTCTGGCAGCACTAACTTTGTTTTTGTTCTCTTTGCTCTGAATTTTTCTGGGGCTGTCCTAAACAAAGAGGTGCAGATGTTGTCTTATCCCTGGTGCTCACCTTTCTTACTAAACCTTGATTATAATATGTCTCCTGTAAGCATTCTGTCCATAAAATTTTAAAACATGGGTAATTAATTTGTTATTATCAATGCCTATCTTTAGTATCACAGGAAGTACATAAACAACTACTATCCTCAAATTTTAGTCTCCTACTACTGGATACTTACATACCTTACAATGCTTCCAGTAGTAGGGCCCAGGCAGGAGAGTTACATAACTCTAGTGTTATGTAACAATTGTCCCTGTGGGTAGAACACAAGCAGGAGGGTTACAACCTCTGGTTATATAGCTCAGCAAAGTTTCACAACACCAACAAAGGATAAGAGACTCAAATGACCCAGGTGCAAGACCCAGCAATATGGCAAGTGCTCCCTGTACATTGAGTCTAAACTTAAGATAGAGTCATATCACATGGTGATGTATTCAGCAATATGTCACAATCTCATAAGTGAACTTAGCTCTGGCAGGAGAGTCAAACTACTTAGGTGCTGGGTAGAAGGGTTTGTCACAGTCACTCCTTTACGAAGGTCCAAGGATGAGATTAAAAATACAGCACATAGACCAGTTCCTGTATGCTGGGTCTAAGTACCAGAGTCACAATCTTAATGGTGGACTGGATGAATACATTAAAACCCTTAAGAGTGGACTGGACTCTCCCTAAACAACTGTGCCATTTTAGTGAAGACAGCCTAACAGATGTGCTGAATCTTTATCTGAGAGTTACCTACCCACCTGTGAGAGAGATCCACATATAGGACTCAATTTTCAGACTTTCTACTGCTTCTGAGAATGAGATTCAGAATCTCAACAGTGGGCTGTGCTTACATGAGAGCATAGCAATCTTTAATGTGTGCAAATTACTGCCACAATCTCACTTTCTAGACCCTTTCAAAACTCTTTACCACCCAAGGACTTAATATAGTATGAATGAGTCACAATTTGCTCTGAAACCTTTGTGTTGGTATGGACCCATGATTCTCCATGTGACCCTAAGCCCAGATATGACAGTCAACATCTTTCAGATTGGCTGGGTTCAGATTATAGAGTGCTCACTGGACTGAACTGGGTGTCGAAATGAGACTCTATTTCAATTTTGGCTGGATGTTTATATGGGTTGATGAAAATTCAAGCTGTATTTACCTGTGAGATTCAGAACTTCACTAGTGGGACCTGCAAATGTGTGAGTGTAACTATTCTAATGGTTGGTGTGGTGTTCAAGAGTGAAACATAATTTCTGTAACACTTATGGCTTAATATGATATTAAGCATACATCATATTGTGGTACAAAATGGTAATGCTCTATAACCTCCATACAAATAGGAAACCTAGAATCTTACTTATTTTCTTAGGCCCAGTTATGAGACAGTATCTCTCCTACTGGCTGTTTGGAGGGATGTAAATCATCATCATGTTTGTGAGCTGCACAGATATATGTCACAATTCACCTGTGTGTTTGAGGGAGCATGACAGTTAT
The DNA here is from genome assembly GCF_002776525.5 of Piliocolobus tephrosceles. Lineage (NCBI taxonomy): Eukaryota > Metazoa > Chordata > Mammalia > Primates > Cercopithecidae > Piliocolobus > Piliocolobus tephrosceles. Next base: position 24,527,203 of record NC_045456.1, on the reverse strand, counting down.
ATCCCCTGGGCGCTGAACCATAGATATGTAAAAATCTTCACTTGGGACAGGAATTAAAAGAAATTAAATAATGTGTAAACAGAAACTCAGTCATATGTAAGAAACCAAATTCCTCCTAAGAAAGAAAAAGAGCTGGAGTCATTTAAAAATTAATTGCCTGATTTTCTGTGGTTAGTGAGCCTTATCTCTCCTACTTTTCCAGGCATACTAAAGATCCTGTTTTTCTGGTTGTACAGCTGCAAGGTCATTAGACAGATAAACTTAAGACACAAGACATGTTATTTTTCTTGAAAAGTAAGAAATGATGTGATGCATGCCTCAATTAATTAAATAACTCTTTGTTTCTTGGTTTTGTAATATGCTTCCATCTCCCCCTCCCCACAGCCCCATAAAATGTTTAAAAGGTAACTTAACTCTTTGTTCAGGGCTCAGTCCTTCAGATATTGATCCTACTGGCTCAGTGTACCTAAATAATAAATATCCTCCTCAAAGTCATTGGTCTCACTGTGGCCGGCCTGGCAGTGCAATGAAACAAAGGATGGGACTATACCAGCACTTCAGCAACTGTGGTAAGGAGTATGTGTGTAAATGTGAGATACTAACTACTCTCACCCAGGACACTAGAGAAGATTGTTTCATTCAATGAGGAGTCCTGGAGCAGGAGAGGAATGTGAAAGTCTGTGAAAGAGATGGTCTCTGGAGAGAACAATGCAGGGAATGACATGGGGAGGCACAGGTCCTCTAGCATGGGCTGTGTGCTCCAAGACGAGTATGGGGGAAATTAGACCTAGGATATTGCATACAGCTGATAGGACCAGCTTTGCAGCCACAGCAGTCTGTGACAGAGGAAGGCACATTCCTGGCTAAGGAGCATCTGAAACTCCTGTTATAGGATCCAGTCTCATGGACCTGAGAGTAAAACTGAGAGTGAAAGTGCACCACAAGGGAAGAAAAATCGGAGGGAGAGCATTGAAACCAACTCCCTTGGAGTGCTTGATAAAGAATTTTTAAAAAGGATTTAGAGGTAATTATAGAATGAAACTGGATGCTCAAAAGTTAAGGACATACTTTGAATAAGAATAGCCCTCTTTCAGTTTCAGATGGTTGGCCAAAGGCACTATTGAGAAATTGGTTGTGTGTTTTAAGGTGGTCACTAAGGTCAGATGACAGCCAGGGAATTCAGACCTAGTCTTTGTATTGACTCATAGCTAAATGAATGCATCCGTGTCTAGAAGTTTGTTTTAGAATGCTCACAGTTCTCTCTTGCTGGGAGAGATATCAGCTGCACTGGCAGCTACAAAGTTAAAGAGAAAGTCACAGAGGCTTACAGCACTACCAAGCCAAAGTGAAATTAAAAATCAGCTGCCCTGGAAGTTGTATACATAAAATAAGTATCAGAAAAGGCAGAAAAAGAAGAGTTTTGCAAGAACCACAGGAGGGAATAGAGACCCTTCCTCCTTACATTCTAATCCACTCCTCTTTACCAAGGCTAACTACCCCTAAGGTGTTAAGTTCACATGGATACACACTCTCTGTCTCACCTGAGAAGGAGAAATCAGAGCTCCAGGAAGTTAAAGTGAAAGGCTTGAAAGGTCAGGCAGGCCATGTTAGGCCTAGTCATGACCAACTTATGTTTATGCCTCTTAAGAGGACAAGAGGACCCCTACTAGGACCCAGATGATGCAGTCCAGCTTCAGCACCTACAAAGGTGCAAAGAAATACTTCTGGAAAGGACAAAGGATAGTGAAAGAAAAAGGCAACCAATATAAACAATCTCAGGTGATCCAGGGTGCAAATAAAAGCACCAGCCAGTTTTATAAAAGACTTTGTGAGGCATTTTAGTTTTACACTCCATTAGACCCTGAGGCTGCTGAAAAATCAATGAATGGTGAATATGGCATTTGTAAAGCAGCCTCATGGAGATATTGGGCGTAAATTGCAGAAGTTGGAAGCTCCGTAGGCATGAATGCTACTCAGCTCATTAAAGTGGCTACCAAGTTGTACATCAACTGAGATCAAGAGGCATGGATGCAGGCATGAATACAGTCATGAACAAGGCCAGTCTGGACAGGAGTTTAAAAGCCAGCTGAAACTAAAGAAGAATTAATCAGCACAATGCAAAAGGAAAGGACACTGGAAGGATAAAAGTCAAAAGAATAAGAAGAATTGTCAGGGCCCTGATGTTTAAAAAAAACACCGGCCAAGGGTTTCTGCACCCAGGAGAAACCCAAGACCCCTGCACCTGTTGTGAAATGTAGGATATAAAATGTCAGGAGAAAAGCTCAGATCTACTCTAAAAGTGTCCAGTATTTAGGCTTTTACATAAGCCAAAAAGAAAGATGGCTTAGTAGTGAATAAAAGCAGTCAGTTTATGCACTTCCTATTCCAACCTCCTTGCATCAAGATAGTTTCTAAGGGCAGCAGGGTTGTCCCACATTTAGATCCCAAATTTCTTGCTCATGACTAAGTCATTATATGAAGCCACAAAGAGGAGGGAAAAAATGAGCCCCTCCTCTAGGAGGCCAACCAGGAGTAGACTTTTAAAGAAATCAAAGAAGCCTTGACTCACGCCCCAGCTTTAGGAGATTCTAACTTAACCCATAGAGTCATGACATTACCCAGTGACATACTTATCCAGACAATTAGATTCTGTATACTTGGATAGCCTTATTATTTTAAGCACTAGCTGTCACTGCTCTACTGCCACAAGAAGCTGATAAACTGACTTCGGTGTCTGTGAATACCCTAAACCTGGCTACCTTGCTTCTCGTCAAGTCAGTGTCAAGAGGCCCCCTTCATTGCTGTTTGGATGTAGTAGATAAAGTGTTCTTAAGCTGGAGACATTTAACAGATGGGCCCCTGGGGGACCCAGGCATTGAATATTTTACTTATAGAAGCAGTTTCATACTAAAGGGAGTCTGCCAAGCTAGGTATGCAATGGTGACTTCAGACTCAGTAGGAAAGGTGCAGTCTTTGCCTACAGAAATTGCTGTTTGGGAATCAGAGATAATAGCTCTGACAAGAGCTTTCTGGCTAGAAAAAGACCATGGGACAAATATTTGCACAGATTCCAAATATGCTTTTGCCACTTTGCATGTTCACTAGGCTATTTACAAAGAAAAAAATATTTTTAATGTCTGGAAGTAAAGAAACAAAGTTGAAGGAAGAAACTCTATACCTCTTTTAGATGCTGTATGGGTCTCAAAACAAACAGCATAACAGATGTCAGTTATGCTCTGCAAAGGACACCAAAAAGCAAAAACACTAGAGGTTAAAAAATATAGAAAAGCAGTCAAAGAGGCAAACCAGGCTGCAATGACAACTCTACCTTCAAAAGAGGAAGCCTTAGTTATGCCTCTCCTCCCAGAGATTCCCCCTGAAGATTCCAAGCTACTCTCCAAATGAAAGGACTTGGTTTGCCCAAAAAAATAAGAACTACATTGAAGAAGGATGGTAAAATTCTCCAATAGGAGGTTAGCCATACCTGAAATGGTGGTCTCCAGATTTGTAAAACAGTTCCACCAAGGAACTTACATGGAAAACAAACAAACAAACAAAATACAAAAGACATTATTAAGGCGTCATTTCTATGTGCCATGGCTCACTGCCCTTACTCGAGCTGTTTGTAAAGAAACAGTGTTTAACTTGCACTCAAAACAATCCATGACAAGGACGTACTTAAGACCTGGGAGTTCAGGAAACAGGAGCCATGCCCTGTAAAAAATTGTTTATGGGCTTCGCTGAACTGCCTTGAGAGGGGGGCTATCAATGCGTGTTGGTGTTCATTTACATCTTTTCAAGATAAGTCGAGGACTTCTCCAACTGGTCAGAGAAGGCGCTAGATGTGATCAAAGTGTTGTCAGGAGACTTTATTCCTACATTTGGACTGCCTCTAACTCGAAGATGAGACAATGAATCAACATTTGTGGCTGAAATATTTCTGAAATTAACTTGACTATTAAAAATAAAGTGGAAATTACATACAGCCTGCAGGCCACAGAGCTCAGGTAAAGTGAAGAGCATAAACTGAATGCTCAAATAGCTGCTGAAGAAATTTTGTCAAAAAGCTCATCAATGGTAGGATCAGGTATTATGTGTGGGATCTGGCCAGCAGCCTGCAATGCAACAGAGCTCTGTCTTTGTTACCAGGTGGATTGGCAGGTTGAGAAATAATAGACACACACAGGATAGAAAAAAACTGGACCCAGGGTGGTCACAGCCTTCTGGTCCCACGATGCTGCCAATGCACTGGGTATATCAGCATTTATTATTAAGTTTAGTGAGGGTGGGGATAGGTTAGTGAGGGATGTAGGATCGTTTGATTATGATCTGAGATGGTCATATGGGGATGAAGTAATTCTTTAACATAACATCTGTATGCAGAAGTACAGTATACAGAGATAAGAATTTACAATATAATGTGTGCATCAGTAATTTCTAACAGAGCCTTAAAACAGAAACAGAGTCTTTCCGTAACCTATGATTAGCAATATATTATTCAGTAGTAACAGTTGCAGCAAAAGCTTGTTACAAACAATCCATAGTAACAGGACGTGAAGCTAGACAACCAGTTAGACCAGAAATTCTCATAAAGGAGGACACCTTTACCCTAAGGAGGCCTAGAATAACCGTGGCAAGATGAGGGCATTTATAGCCCTGTCTTATCCATATGGACAGGTACCACCCATGTGTCCATTTATAGACTCTCCACAAGGGTCGCATTCCATTCCCAGAGCTATGAACATCTGCTTTTCTGGGATAGGAATCTTGGTGATGTGAAACTTCCCTGGCTGCACATCCATTCATGGGCTCTCTGCAGGGGGAAGCACATCATGCACTGTTGGCTCACTCTGGCAGTCCAACCTGGCATTGTATTTATGCAATCCTGCATGCATTTTTTTATTTACAATAATCATCAGCATTTCATCTTTTATTCCATAACAATAGTTTCGGGGGGTCTCCCTACAATCAGATCTTGCCCATGGTCCTCCAAGTCAGGTGCACCACCACCAAACAAAGTGGGTATTCACCCTATAAGATTCTGTTCAGCCAGCCACCCCCCATCATCAGTCAAATTAAAGGTAATCTCTGTAAACTAGGACAACTAACTTTGAGAAAGCAAATGCAGGCTTTAAATATGGCCATGCAAAAATTCATGAGTAGGTGTTTTAAAAAAGCCTATAAATCTAACAGACCCAGTACACTCTTTCAAACCTAAGTACTTTGTTTCAGTTAAAAATGGGATCCAGTCACCCTCAGACCCATTTTGGATAGGCCTTAGATTGTGATCATGTCTATTCCCACTGCTGTTAAAGTTGCAGGTGTCAAACCTTGGATTCACCATAGCCAGCAGAAACCAGTCACAACAGTGACTCTCAATGACAACCAGCGGATTAGCCAACAAGACTGAGATCACTGCACTCAAATAGTTCTATGACAAAACCCAACCACTGGTAAGAAGGACAACTGCCCTGCTCTGACCACACTGGAGGCTGGTCAATCTACACATAGCTGAAGATTGAGGATCCCGCAAGCTCTATTGTAGTCACATCCCAGAAACTGACTAGTCTGTGCACAGCTGAAGGCAAGAAGACAATCTGCAGATAAGTAAATGTGGATTCAATTTATAAGACCAGTTATAATTCTGTCAAACTGATTGTTCTGTTGCTATGTTGTTACTGCAAATGCTGCAAATGTCTATACCCAGAGGAAGGTTTGCCTTGCTCATGTGTAGTATAAGCATGTTTCTATTACATATGCTAATGTTGTTAACATTTCTGCCTACACTAAAAAAGGAAAAATTTATAAAAGGATGTCCATACTGTGTACACACTACCTAGGTAAGGAATACCATATTTAAAACTCTACTGCAGCATACCTATTACGAATGTGCGAGAACCAAGTTAAGAATCTGCATATACAACCAGACCACCTATTCAGTCTGTGACTCAGAAAATAATCAGCTATATGTTTGTTATCACAAACTCTAAGCTTTTCCCCTGTGAATTCTGGTGTGAAGTTCATATTAAATCAGAGAAACAAATAAAGGAGAGCTTATAACCACAATGAAAGAAGCACTTCCCTACTAGGAAGGGCCTATTTCCTTGTACTTTGATGCCTGCCATGCCATGTATGTTCATAATTCAAAAAAACCAGAAGTAGTCTGCAATAGTTTAACATAAGGGAGACTTAGTAGCTGCAGTCCTAAAAATCTGTACAGAGAACAAATAGGATACCCAGACTGTAACTTTCCATGGTCTATCCTAACACAGCTCCAACACTTATATTCAGGAAGAACTACTCTGTTAAGTAATATGTCAGTCAAAGCAAATTGTAAGACAAAGACAGGCAATCCTTTAAATTTTATTATCTTTTTTTTTATACTTTATGTTCTAGGGTACATGTGCACAACGTGCAGGTTTGTTATCTATGTATACATGTGCCATGTTGCTGTGCTGCACCCATTAATGCATCATAAACATTAGGTATATCTCCTAATGCTATCCCTCCCCACTCCCCCAACCCCACAAGAGGCCTCGGTGTGTGATTGTTCCCCTTCCTGTGACCAAATATTCTCATTGTTCAATTCCCACCTATGAGTGAGAACATGTGGTGTTTGATTTTCTGTTCTTTTGATAGTTTACTGAGAATTATGGTTTCCCACTGCATCCATGTCTCTATTAAGGGCATGAACTTATCTTTTTTTTATGGCTGCATAGTATTTCACGGTGTATATGTGCCACATTTTCTTAATATCCAGTCTGTCATTGATGGACATGTGGGTTGGTTCCAACTCTTTGCTATTGTGAATACTGCTGTAATAAACATATATGTGCATGTGTACTTACAGCAGCCACACTGTCTTCCACAATGGTTGAAAATAACAGTTTACTGTCCCACTAACAGTGTAAAAGAGTTCCTATTTCTCCACAGCCTCTCTGGCACCTGTTAGTTTCTGACTTTTTAATGTTTGCCATTCTAACTGGTGTGAGATGGTATCTCATTGTGGTTTTGATTTGCATTTCTCTGATGGCTAGTAATGATGAGCATTTTTTCATGTATCTGTTGGCTGCATAAATGTCTTCTTTTGAGAAGTGTCTGTTCATATGCTTCGCCTAATTTTTGATGGTGGTGTCTTTTTTTTTTTTTTTTTTCTCGTATATTTGTTTGTGTTCTTTGTAGGTTCTGGATGTTACTTCTTTGTCAGATGACCTAAAACCATAAAAACCCTAAAAGAAAACCCAAGCAACACCATTCAGGACATAGGCATGGGCAAGGACTTCTTGTCTAAAACACAAAAAGCAATGGCAACAAAAGTCAAAATTGGCAAATGGGATGTAAATAAACTAAAGAACTTCTGCAAAGCAGAAGAAACTACCATCAGAGTGAAGAGGCAACTTACAGAATGGGAAAAAATTTTTGCGATCTAAATTTTACTGTCTTAAGGCCAGAGCTGCCTCTTTGGTCTACAGGACAGACAGCACTATCATGAATTGATAGATAAGTATCAGGTCTTGGAGTTCTGCTACTAATTTTCAAAAAGACTAGAAGAATTCAAATGCATCCAACCTCACAATTTTGGGTCTGTAAGTCATTCTGTAAGTATTTCAACCAAAAACTTATTTTCTCAACCAGCAGAAAACATAGTTGGCAGCTTAGAAATTTCCTCATGCTATGTATGTGAAGGAACTAATATGGAGGACCAGTGGTCATGGGAGGCAAAGAATTTAATAAAGCCAAAAGATAATTTGACTTTACCTTACCCCACCAGTGAACCAGCAGCCTCAGCCAGAGTTAAAATCCTCCATAATTGGAAAGTACCATATCAACCAATAGAGAAAGGCTTTCACAAAGGCAGTATGAGAAATAACTTGCCTAGGGCAACAGTACTATGATGACACTGAAAACAAAACTCTATAGAGTAATGCCCAGAAAATTCCTGCTTACCAGATCCATACAGTTTCTCTTGATTCTCTACTCATAGCCACACTTGGCATCAGCTAGAGGCTCCAAATTCTTGGAAGGCACTCTCTGATCTACATTGAATCTGTAGAGCATAGGCATATCAGCAACTGCCAGCTAAATGGACAAGGACACATGTTTTAAGAACAATCAAGCCATCCTTCTTTCTAATCCCTATAAAACAAGGGGAATGCTTAGAATATCCAGTTTATGATAAAAATAAAAGAAAAACTAAAAGAAAGCATAATCACAAAATAGACACAAATATCAAAAAAGATATGGACATAGGAAACTGGAAAGATAATGTATGGCCTTCTGAAAAAATAATTAAATATTATAGGCCAGCTACCTGGACACAATATGTGTCTGAGGTTACTGCACCCCAACCTATATGCTCAATCACATCACAAGGTTGCAGGCAGTCCTTGAAATTACAACCAATGAAACATCAATGGCATTAGAATTATTGGCAATACAAACAACACAAATAAAAAATAACTATTGCCTAGAAATCAATGATAATGGCCAAGTTGTCATGAAAATCTGTTGCGGGAAGTTAGGGACCCCGAATGGAGGGACCAACTGAAGCTGTGGCAGAAGAATATAAATTGTGAAGATTTCATTGACATTTATTAGTTCCCCAAATTAATGCTTTTATAATTTCTTATGCTTGTCTTTAGTGCAGTCTCTGAACATAAACTGTGAAGATTTCATGGACTCTTATCACTTCCCCAATCAATACTCTTGTGATTTCCTATGCTTGTCTTTACTTTAATCTCTTAATCCCATCATCTTCTTCACAAACTAAGGAGGATATATGTCATCTCAGGACCCTGTGATGATTGTGCTAACTGCACAAATTGTTTGTAGAGTATATGTGTTTGAATAATATGAAATCTGGCATCTTGAAAAAAGAACAGGTAACTGTTATGTTCAGGGAACAAGGATGGCAACCTTGAACTGGCCGTTGGTGAGCTGAATGGAACAGATCCACATTTCTCTGCTTTCAAAAGCAAATAGGAAAAATATCACTGAATTCTTTTTCTCAGCAAGGAACATTCCTGAGAAAGAGAATGTGCAGTGAGTGTAGGTCTATGAACGGCCCCCTAGAAGGCATCCATCTTTTATGGTCGAAGCCAAAGGGATGAAATAAGGCCCGGTCTCCTGTAGCCCTCCCAGGGTTGTTAGGATGAGGAAATCCTCATCTAATAAATTTTGGTGAGACAGGTTGTTTGCTCTCAAACTCAGTCTCCTGATAAGATGTTATCAATGACAATGCATGCCTGAAACTTCATTAACAATTTCAGTTTCACCCTATCCTGTGGTCCTGTGATCTCACCCTGCCTCCACTTGCTTTGTGATATTTTATTACCTTGTGAAGTATGTGATCTCTGTGACCCACACCCTATTCGTGCAGGCCCTCCCTTTTTGAACATCACTAATAAAAACTTGCTGGTTTTACAGCTCGAAGAGCATCATAGACCTTGCCAATATGTGATGTCGGCCCTGGACACCCAGCTTTAAATTTTTCTCTCTTGTACTCTTTCCCTTTAATTCTCAAATCAGCCAAGATGCCTAGGAAATAGAAAAGTACCCACGTTAATCACTGGGAGCAGGTTCTTCCAATAAAAATCACAGCTAAAATGCACAAATTGTCCCATGTTCCAATTCAGAGCTTGTCCAGTGGTTCCTGGGTTCCTTGTTTGAAGGATAGTTCTCAACCTTTGGAGAATTCAAAACCTTCATTGGTGAGTCCTTGATTATGCTTAGCATCTGCCTTATCTTCCCTTGCCTTTTGCCCCTGTTTATTAAAAGTATTCAGTCACCTATGGAGGCAATAATAATCTGAAAAACTAAAGTAGAGTTGATGGCATTAGCTGAATATCAGCCACTGCCAGTAGAAGAATAAGCTCAACTCTATGAAAAGGTAGCAAATAGTGACACTTTCTATTAACATCTTTGTTATAAAAAGCACCAAAGGGAGGATAGAAAGGAATTAAAAGAAATTAGAGAAAGTGTAAGCAGAAACTCAGTTGCCTGTAAGAAAACCAAATTCCCCATAAGAAAGAAACATAGCTGGAGTCATTTAAAAATTAACACCTGTTTTTCTGTGGCCAGTCAGCCTTATCTCTCCTCCTTTCCCAGTCATACTGAAAATCCTGTTTCTCTAGCTCTGCAACTGCAAGGTCACTAGACAGATAAACTCAAGTTGTAAAACATGTTTTTCCTTGAAAAGTAAGAAATGATGTAATGCTTGTCTCAATTAATTAAACATTTGTCTTTGTTTCTTGCTTCTCTAATATGTTTCCCCCTGCACAGATCTCACCCAGTCCCATGTCCCATGGATGCTTAAAGGGAACTTAACTATTTGTTCTGGGCTCAGACCCTTTGATGTAAATCTGATTGGCAGGTGCATCTAAATAATATATTTCCTCATCAACTCCATCAGTCTCTGTGATTCCTTACCAATCCTGTGACACCCTAAGGGCAGGGACCAGGCAGGAGAGTCACATAATCACCTGAGTGCCTCTCCAAAGATATTTTGCAATCCTCTTCTGAAAGCTGGGCAAAAGAAGAATAATCACATTACCTACATATTAAGTTTCATGATACATTACAATGCCTTCTATTGGCAAGGTCCAGACAGATTTCATCTGGTTGCTGGAATGAGGCATATGTCACAATTCTTCCTGTGAACAGGGAACCAGCAAGAAAAAAGAAAGAAAAAAAAAAAGAGTAACATTTTAAATGACGGATCCAAAGATATGCTATAAGGTCCCGTGTGGTCTGAGCGCAGGCAGGAGCCTCTTGCCCTCTAAATTTTGGACCCAGCAATATGTCCAAATATACAAAATATGCAAGGAACCAGAAAAAAAAAAAAAAAAAGTCACATCACCTACATGCTTTGTCAACTGATATTTCACAATCCTTCTTTTGGCATGGCTTGGGGAGATGATAAGAGTCATAATGCAGTCTCCATAATACACTATGACATAGCACCCTCAATGTCTGAGATAGTATCCCTTGATTCTTTATCCAAGAAGATTAAGGATTGAGGACATAGGGTGATGTTGGAGTGAAAGTTTAATAAGCAAAATAAGAAAATTCTCTGCCAGTGGAGAGGAGGCTACAAATGGGTTGCCCACTATGAGGCTGGGATCCTGGGCTTTTAGGGGTTGTGGACAGAAAGGAATGTGCTTAGTCTGAATGCTGTCTTAAAAAATGCATGTTTTAACTTGACCCAGGATCTTGACTTAAGACGAATCAGAGGTTGAAGTGAAAATTTGGCCAAGGATCTTGGCTTAGGATCAATCAGAGACTGAAATAATTTATAGAGGTTGGGCTTATAATCCAAAAAGGAAAGTAAACAAGTAAACTGCCTATCAGAACACATCAGAGTCCACTGTGTTTGTGCCCAGTGAACAAATGAAGAAGGAACAACAAAGGCACTGCTATGTCAGGCTGTGTTTCTGTGTCTGAGTAAGCTGGAGGTTTGTGCAAGTTTTTGTCCAAATGGGCCACAGGCTTTCTTATCTGTGCGTCTGTGGGCATGTCTTCAGGCACAATCCCTGTTATAGTTTCCTTATCCATGCCTGCAACTTGATTTTTTTTCCAAGCTTCTTTCTATGTTATATGGGGATGAGGCACATAATTCTGGGGATGTCCAGAATTATGACAGTCTTTATGGTTAGCAGGAGAGTTACATAAATTGTTTGTAGGGGCCAGCAATATTTCACAACATCACTGCTGTGCTGGGAACATGAAGGAGATTCAATAACTCATGTGCTCTACAGGCATATGTCACAACATCTACAGAAAGTCCCAGGAATAAGATTAACAATCTTTCAAAATTTCAGTTTTATGTAGGAAAGTCAACACCTCCTGTATGTTGAGTCTAAGTGCATAATTCAGTCTCAAAGGTGAACTGCCTCTGTCAATGACAGCTTCAATCTCTCCTATAAATTGTGTCCCCTTAGTGGAGTCACGGACTGACAGGTGTGTTAAATCTTAGTCTCAGAGTCACCAACCTACCTGCAGAACAGATCCACATATAAGATTCAATTTTTCCAGGTTTTTCCAGGTTGTTCTGAGTATGAGATTCAGAACAACATTATGTTGTATTTCTCCAGAATTATGACAGTCTTTATGGTTAGCTGGGTGAAAATAATAGTGTCACAATCTCAACAGTGTGCTGGATTCTGTTAGAACACTCTCTGTACCACCTAAGGGTGTTATTCATCAGAGTGTGTATGTACGGACCTATGATTACATCCGTGGCAATAAACCTAAGTATGAGAGTCAACATCTCTCCAATGGCTAGGTTTGGATATGAGAGTTTCTGTGAGCTAAGTTTAGTAATGAATCAAGATCCCAACTTTCACATATAACAGACAAAATTCCCAATGTGGACTGCATTCACACATGAGATCCAGGGCCTCATCAGTGAGCTCTATTCAAGGGAGAGAATGACAGTATTAAAGGTTGATGTGGTGTGCATATAAGAAAATTTCACCTGTGTTTTCTCTCTTTATAAAACTCTCTGTACCACCCTAGAACTTTATAATAAAATGTACAAGAGAACGGTAATCTTCTATGGTAGTTTTACAAAGAGGATACTCTGGATATTACAGGTTTTCCCAAACTTAGCTATGAGAGACAGTATCTCTCCTATTACCAGACTTTTACTATGAGAGTCATCATCACACTTTGAGTTGGGCCAAGGTCTATGTCACAATCTTACTTGTCAATAGGGAGTAAGCAGAAGAGCCACATCACCTCCGTGTTAGGCCAGGTGTATGTCACAATGTTCCCCAAAGGCAGTGACCAGGCAGGACAATCACATCACTCAAGTGTTCAGCCAGGGATATGTTAAATTCCCTCTTGAAAACAAAGCAGAATAAGCAGTCTAATAACCTATGTGCTGACCTCAGCAATATATTACCATCTCTTCTGTGGGCAAAACCCATGTTGAAGAGACTCATGAATTGGCTTTTGAGCACAGTGATATGTTACAGTTTTTCCTGTGGGAAGGATGCAGGAAGAAGAGAAGAGACACATCTCCTGGGTAGGGGATGCAGAAATATCTCACAAAGGTCTTTGTGAGCAAGGTGCCTACCATCTTCTAGGTGTCATGTTCAGCGATATATAACAATATCCAAAATACACAATCCAAAATACAAAATGGATGCAGGCTCAGGTAGCAGATGGGAGTCACATTACCTAACTGCTGGGCCTAGTAATACATGAATCTTTCCAATTCCTCATTGGCAAGAGCCCAAGGAGTAGAGGAGAGTCAAATTACCTAAGTGTGGATACCAGCTATATTGCAATACCTGCTGAATGCAGAACCCAAAGAGAGTTGTCACATCAGATAGGTAAGAGCTGAATGATAAATCACAATGTCACCTGTGGGCATCAGGAAAATAGAGTAAAATCTCTTGGTTCAGTCATATGTCAATACCTCCTGTGACAGAAACCAGATGGGTAGAGAGAGTCACATCTCCTGTGTGATTGGTGTAGAGCTATGTCACAACGTGGAAAATCCTGTCATTGAAGTGGACATATGAGATACTCAATCTTACCTGGCTTCTGAGATCTGTTATGACACTCAGCAGAGGGCTTTACAGAGAGACTACAAACTTTTACTCCTTAGGAACATCTCACCCTCGCAGATGTGCTGAATCTTGGTCTGAGAATAATCATTCCCCCTATGGAACAAATCTACATATGAGAGTTAATTTTCCAACTTTTGGCTACCTCTGGGTATAAGATTCAATACCTCAACTGTGGGCTTTATTCTTGTGACAGGAGAAAATCTTTATTATTATTATTATTATTATTATTATTATTATTATTATCATCATCATCATCATCATCATCATCATTATACTTTATGTTCTAGGGTACATGTCCACAATGTGCAGGTTTGTTACATATGTATACATGTGCCATGTTGGTGTGCTACATCCATTAACTAGTCATTTATATTAGGTATATCTCCCAATGCAATCCCTCCCCACTCCCCCGACCCGACAACAGGCACCAGTGTGTGATGTTCCCCTTCCTGTATCTAAGTGTTCTCAATGTTCAGTTCCCACCTATGAGTGAGAACATGTGGTGTTTGGTTTTCTATTCTTGTGATAGTTTGCTGAGAATTATGGCTTCCAGCTGCATCCACATCCCTACAAAGGACAGGAACTCATCCCTTTTTAGGACTGCATAGTATTCCATGGTGTATATGTGCCACATTTTCTTAATCCAGTCTGTCATTGATGGACATTTGGGTTGGTTCCAAGTCTTTACTATTGTGAATGGTGCCACAATAAACATACGCGTGCATGTGTCTTTGGAGCAGCATGATTTAAAATCCTTTGGATATATACCAGTAATGTCATGGTTGGGTCAAATGATGTTTCTAGTCCTAGATCCTTGAGGAATCACCACACTGCCCTCCACAATGGTTGAACTAGTTTACTGTCCCACTAACAGTGTAAAAGAGTTCCTATTTCTCCACATCCTCTCCAGCACCTGTTGTTTCTTCACTTTTTAATGATCACCATTCAATGGTCGTCATCTCACAATGAGATGGTATTTCATTGTGGTTTTGATTTGTATTTCTCTGATGGCTAGTGATGATGAGCATTTTTTTCACATGTCTGTTGGCTGCATAAATGTCTTCTTTTGAGAAATGTCTGTTCATACCCTTCACCCACTTTTTGATGGGGTTTTTATTCTTGTAAATTTGTTTGAGTTTCTTGTAGGTTCTGGATATTAGCCGTTTGTCAGATAAGTAGATTGTAAAAATGTTCTCCCGTTCTGTAGGGTGCCTGTTCACTCAGACGGTAGTTTCTTTTGCTGTGCAGAAGCTCTTTAGTTTAATTACATCCCATTGGTCAATTTTGGCTTTGGTTCTCATTGCTTTTTGTGTCTTAGACATTCATGTCCTTGTACATGCCTATGACTTGAATGGTATTGCCTAGCTTTTCTTCTTGGGTTTTTACAGTTTTAGGTTTAATATTTAAGTCTCTAATCCATCTTTTTTTTTTTTTTTTTTTTTTTTTTTTTTT
>NC_045456.1:24474622-24512074 GCF_002776525.5 Piliocolobus tephrosceles | reverse complement strand
CTTGCTCTGTCACCCAGGCTGGAGTGCAGTGGCTGGATCTCAGCTCACTGCCAGCTCCACCTCCCGGGTTTACACCATTCTCCTGCCTCAGCCTCCAGAGTAGCTGGGACTACAGCCGCCTGCCACCTTGCCCTAGGTTTTTTTTGTTGTTGTTGTTGTTTGTTTTGTTTTGTTTGTTTTTGTTTTTTTCTGTATTTTTTAGTAGAGACGGGGTTTCACCATGTTAGCCAGGATGGTCTCAATCTCCTGACCTCATTATCCACCCGTCTCAGCCTCCCAAAGTGCTGGGATTACAGGCTTGAGCCACCATGCCCAGCCTCTAATCCATCTTTAATTAATTTTTGAATATGGAGTAAAGGAAGGGATCCAATTTCAACTTTCTACTTGTGGCTAGCCAGTTTTCTCACCATTTGTTAAATAGGGAATCATTTCCCCATTTCTTGTTTTTGTCCGGTTTGTCAAAGATCAGATGGTTGATGGTGTAGATGTGTGTTGTTATTTCTGAGAGCTCTATTCTCTTCCATTGGTCTATATCTTTGTTTTGGTACCAGTACCTTGCTGTTTTGGTTACTGTAGCCTTGTAGCATAGTCTGAAGTCAGGTAGTGTGATGCCTCCAGCTTAGTTATTTTGGCTTAGGATTGTCTTGGCAATGGGGGCCCTTTTTTGGTTCCATATGAACTTTAAAGTAGCTTTTCCAATTCTGTGAAAAAAGTCATTGGTCACTTAATGGGGATGGCATTAGTTACCTTGGACAGTATGGACATTTTCATGATATTGATTATTTCTATCCATGAGCATGGAATATTCTTCCATTAGTTTGTCTCCTCTTTTATTTCATTGAGGAGTGGTTTATAATTCTACTTGAAGAGGTCCTTCACATCCCTTGTAAGTTGGATTCCTAGGTATTTCATTCTCTTTGAAGCAATTGTGAATGGGAGTTCATTCATGATTTGGCTCTCTGTCTGTTATTGGTGTATAAGAATGCTTGCAAATTTGCATATTGTTTTGTATCCTGAGACTTTGCTGAAGTTGCTTATTAGGTTAAGAAAATTTTGGGCTGAGACAATGGGGTTTTCTAAATATACAATTATGTCATCTGCAAACAGAGACACTTTGACTTCCTCTTTTCATAATTGAATACCCTTGATTTCTTTCTCTTGCCTGATTGTGCTGGCCAGAATTTCCAACACTGTGTTGAATAGGAGTGGTGAGAGAGGGCATCCCTGTCTTGTGTCAGTTTTCAAGGGAAATTCCTCCAGTTTTTGCCCATTCAGTATGATATTGGCTGTGGGTTTGGCAAAAATAACTCTTATTATTTTGAGATATGTTCCATCAATGCCGAATTTATTGAGAGTTTTTAGCATGAAGAGCTGTTGAAATTTGTCAAAGGCCTTTTCTGCATCTATTGAGATAATAAGGTGATTTTTGTCTTTGGTCTTTGGTTCTGTTTACATGCTGGATTACATTTATTGATTTGTGTATATTGAACCAGTCTTGCATCCCAGGGATGAAGTCCACTTGATCACAGTGGATAAGCTTTTTGATGTCCTGCCAGATTCAGTTTGCCAGTATTTTATGGAGATTTTTGCATCAATGTTCATCAGGGATATTGGTCTAAAATTCTCTTTTTTTGTTGTGTTTCTGCCAGGCTTTGGTATCAGGATGATGTTGGCCTTATAAAATCTTGTTGTTGTCCGGTTTGTCAAAGGAACTGGAGTGTTAAGGAGTATTCCCTCTTTTTCTATTGATTGGAATAATTTCAGAATAAATAGTAGCAGCTCTTCCTTGTACCTCTGGCAGAAGTTGGCTGTGAATCTGTTTGGTCTTGGACTTTTTTTGTTGGTAGCCTATTAATTATTGCCTCAATTTCAGAGCCTGTTATTGGCCTATTCAGATGCTTGACTTCTTCCTGGTTTAGTCCTGGGAGAGTGTATGTTATCCATTTCTTCTAGGTTTTTCTAGCTTATTTGTATAGAGGTGTTTATAATATTCTCTGATTGTAGTTTTTATCTTTGAGAAGTTGGTGTAGTTTTTATCTTTGAGAGGTTGGTCCCCTTTATCACTTTTATTGTGTGTATTTGATTCTTCTCTCTTTTTTCTTTATTAATCTTGTTAGCGATATATCAATTGTTGATCTTTCAAAAAACCAGCTCCTGGATTCATTGACATTTTGAAGGTTTTTTTCTGTCTCTATCTCCTTCAGCTCTGCTCTGATCTTAGTTATTTCTCACCTTCTGCTAGCTTTTGAATGTGTTTACTCTTGCTTCTGTAGTTCTTTTAGAGACTGACAAGGAGACTTAGACTCCCACACAGGGTATCTATCGTCATGTTATGGTGTCAATTTTAGATCTTTCCTGCTTTCTCTTGTGGACATTTAGTGCTATAAAGTTCCCTTTACACACAGCCTTAAATGTGTCCCAGAGATTCTGGTATGTTGTATCTTTGTTCTCATTGGTTTCAAAGAACATCGTTATTTCTGACTTCATTTCATTATGTACCCAGTAGTCATTTCAGAGCAGGTTGTTCAGTTTCCATGTAGTTGAGCGGTTTTGATTGAGTTTCTTAGTCCTGAGTTCTAGTTTGATTGCACTGTGGTCTGAGAGACAGTTTGTTATAATTTCTGTTCTTGTACATTTGCTGAGGAGTGCTTTACTTCCAACTATGTGGTCAATTCTGGAATAAGTTTGATGTGGTGCTGATAAGAATGTATATTCTGTTGATTTGGGGTGGAGAGTTCTGTAGATGTCTATTAGGTCCACTTGGTGCAGAGTTGAGTTCAATTCCTGGATACCCTTGTTAACCTTCTGTCTCATTGATCTGTCTAATGTTGAGAGTGGGGTGTTAAAATCTCCCATTATTATTGTACAGGAGTCTAAGTCTCTTTGTAAGTCTCTAAGGACTTGCTTTATGAATCTGGGTGATCCTATATTGGGTGCATATATGTTTTGGATAATTAGCTCTTCTTGTTGAATAGATCCCTTTACCATTATGTAATGACTTTCTTTGTCTCTTTTGATCTTTGTTGGTTTAAAGTCTGTTTTATCAGAGACTAGGATTGCAACCCCTGTTTTTTTCCCCATTTGTTTGATAGATTTTCCTCCACCCCTTTATTTTGAGCCTATGTGTGTGTCTGCACATGAGATGGGTCTCCTGAATACAGCACATTGATGGGTCTTGACTCTATCCAATTTGCCAGACTGTGTCTTTTAATTGGAGGATTTATCCTATTTACATTTAAGCCTAATATTGTTATGTGTGAACTTGATCCTGTCATTATTATGTTAGCTGGTTATTTTGCTCATTAGTTGATGCAGTTTCTTCCTAGCATCGATGGTCTTTACAGTGTGGCATGATTTTGCAGTGGCTGGTATTGAGTGTTCCTTTCTGTATGTCATCCTTAATTCAGGAGGTCTTGTAGGGCAGGCCCAGTGGTGACAAAAATCTCTAAACATTTGCTTGTCTGTAAAGGATTTTATTTCTCATACACATATGAAGCTTATTTTGACTGGATATGAAACTCTGGGTTGAAAGTCCTTTTCTTTAAGAATGTTGAATATTGTCCCCACTCTCTTCTGGCTTGTACAGTTTCTGCTGAGAGATCCACTGTTATTCTGATGGGCTTCCCTTTGTGGGTAATCCAGCCTTTATCTCTGGCTGCCCTCAACATTTTTTCCTTCATTTCAACTATGGTGAATCTGACAATTATGTGTCTTGGAGTTGCTCTTCTTGAGGAGTATCTTTGTGGTGTGCTCTGTATTTCATGAGTTGGAATGCTGGCCTTCCTTTCTAGGTTGGGGAAGTCCTCCTGGATAATATCCTGCAGAATGTTTTCCAACTTGGTTCTGTTCTCGCAGTCACTTTCAGGTACACCAATCAGATGTAGATTTGGTCTTTTCACATAGTATCAAATTTCTTGGAGGCTTTGTTCATGTCTTTTTGCTCTTTGTTCTCTAAACTACTCATCTCACTTCATCTCAGTCATTTGATCTTCAATTACTGATACCCTTTCTTCCATTTGATCAAGTTGGTTACCGAAACTTGTGCATTTGTCACGTAGTTCTCATGTCATGGTTTTCAGCTCTATCAGGTCTTTTAAGGACTTCTCTACATTGATTATTCTAGTTAGGCATTCATCAAATCCTTTTTCAAGGTTTATAGCTTCTTTGCAATGGGTTTGAATTTCCTCCTTTAGCTCGGAGAAGTTTGATCATCTGAAACCTTCTTCTCTCAACTCATGAAAGTCATTGACAGGAGAAAATCTTTACCTGGATTTGCATAAAAATGTCAGTCTTACCCTTGTGTTAGATCCTGAGTACCACCTGAAGGCTTGAGAGTATGCATGAGACTTGCAATCTTTTCTGACATCTTCCTTCTAATATGGATCTGTCCTCTTACATTGTTGACATTAATCCAGGTATGAGAGGCAACATCTGTCTAATTGATGTTGGATGGATCCAGATATAAGAGTTCTCACTCTGCTTATGAGATAGTTTTAGGTTTAGAAATGACACACTATGTATCCTGTTGCCAAATTCACATTTGACATTTGACAGTGTTTTTTTTTTTTTTTTTTTGGTTGAGTCTTGCTCTGTTGCCTAGGCTGGAGTGCAGTGTTGCAATCTTGGCTCTTGGCTCACTGCAAGTTCTGCCTCCCAAGTTCATGCCATTCTCCTGACTCAGCATCCTGAGTAGCTGGGACTACAGGCATCTGCCACCACACCCGGCTAATTTTTTGTATTTTTAGTAGAGATGGGGTTTCACCATGTTAGCCAAGATGGTCTCAATCTCCTGACCTCATGATCCAGCCACCTCATCCTGACTATCACAATTTTAACTGTAGACTTCACCTGCTTGTAAGATTCAGTACCTCACCAGTGGGTTCTGTACAAATGTGAAGGTAACAATTGTAACTCTTAGTGGGATATGCATACAAGTGACAAAATTTCAGATTTGTACTGAACCCTATTAGGATACTGTTTATCAACTAAGGACTCTATAGGGTATAAAGGGTAGTAATGCACTACTACCTTTGTATAAAGAGGACAGTGAGGATCTTACCTGTTTCTCTAAATTTAGCTATGAGAAACGGTATCTCTCTTAATGGCTGGTTTAAGGTATAGGCATCATCATCATGCCTGTGAGCTGAGTCTAGACATATGTCCCAATTCCACCTGAGGAAAGGTAGTGAGGAGAGTGACATTATTTGGGTGTAGGACTAGGGATATGACACAATCTTCTCTTTGCACAAGGTAAAGGCAGAAGACATTTGAATCACCAAAATGCTGAGTCCAGAAGTATTTCAAAATTATTTCTTTTTGCAGAGCCTAGGCATATGATGAGAGTCACACAACCTAGGTAATGGATGAAAAAGTATGTCATAATACTTCTGAGGGCAGGGCTGGAAAAAAAATTGTTGCATCAGCAAGGCTTTGGATTCAGTCATATATAACAATATCCAATGTATGAAGGGTCCAGGGAAAGTAGGAGGATAACATTACTTAAATGTTGAGACCAGTGATATGATACAAAGCCTTTTGAGGAGAAGTCCCATGCAGGAGATTCACATCAGCTCCTGGAAAGGGGCCTGGAAATACGTCAAATTGCTCTCTTTATGTAGGGATCAGCAAGAAGAGGATAACCACATAACCTAGGGGCCATACCTAGCAATATATTGCAAATACCCTTTTGAATACAAACCGGTCCCTGGGAGAGAGTCACATCATTTAGGTGCTGAGAAAAGTGATTTGTCATGATTTCCACTGTGGAAAGGACTCACTTAGAAAAAGAAAGTCAGATTACCCAAATGATGCGTCCACAGATATTTCACAATATACCCTTAGAGTAGTTCCCAGCAGAATAATTGCATCATCTATTTCCTGGTTCTAGCCATAAGTCACTCTCCCTTCAAGTGTCAGGCAAGGATAAGAGAATCCAATCACATAGGCACTGAGGCCAGAAATTTTACAATTCCTTTTATGTGCAAAGTTCAGTTAAGAAAAGATAATAATATAAAATATGTTGTGGGCTATGAGATATATTACTATGATCTGTGTGAGCCAGGTCCAGACAGGACACCCACCTCACCTTTGTTCCAGGCTTACCAATATGTCACAATGCCTTCTGAGGTCAGAACCAAGTCAAAAGAGTAACATCACTTTGGTGTTGGACCAAGTGATATGTTACAATATTCTTCTGGGAGAAGAACCTAGGAAGAAAAGAAACGTAAAAAAGTAACATCAGCTAGTCTCTGGATCCAATGATCTGTTACAGGTTGTGTGTGTGTGTGTGTGTGTGTGTACGTGCGCGTGTAGGAATCAGGCAAAAGAAGACAGTCACATCACCTGGATATCATAATGCCCTTTGTAGGCAGGGCTCAATCAGGAGAGTTATTAATACATCACATGCAAGGTGGACCCTACAATATTTTACAATAGTCCTGTGGGCAGGACCTTGTCAGGAGAGTCACATAACTTATATGTAGTGTTCAGTAGCATATTCTAATGATCTTTGTGGGTAGCACCAAGGCAGGTATGTGAATAAAGTCACATCAGCTACCTATGTTGTGGCTCCAGCAATATATCAGAATTCCATCTGTGGGCAGGGCCCAGGCTGGAGAGTAAATTCACTCAGGGTCTGAAAAGAGGTATATGTCATAATTATACCTAAAGGAAAATAGAGATAAAATTAAGAATCTTACATCTATCTCAGCTATAGATATGAGAGTCAATGCTTCCTGTATGCTGGGTCTAAGTCCACGAGTCACAATCTATGCACTGAACTGGTTCCATGCATGAAAGTCTCAATCCCAACTCCTGACTTTGCTTCTTTGTGACTCTGTAAAGTCATAGCTTCAAATTGTTAAATCTTGGTCTCAGAGTCACAGTCTCACCTGTGAACTGGATTCACATATAAAAGTCAATTTTGCAAACTTCCACAGCTTCTTGGTATGACATTTAGAACCTCAACAGTAGGATGTATTCATGTAAAAATATAACAATCTTTTCTATCTGCTGGGTGTGTATAGGAGAGTCACAATTCCACCTCTATGTTGTGTTCTGTTAGGATATTCTCTGTACCACCTGAGAATTTTATGTGGTATTCATCAGAGTCCAAATTTGCTCTGATACTTTGGTGCTGTTATGATTTCACAATCTTACCTGGTGATCTAAGTCCAGGTATGAGACTTAATGGATCTCCAGTTGCCTTTATATGAGTTGAGTTCCTTAACCTGCCTATGAACTGAGTTAGTCACTATGTCAACCAAATGTTCACATATGACTACCATAATTTTCTACTGTGGACTATGTTATATGTAATTCAGGATTTCACTGGTGATCTCTGTCTACTTGTGAGGGTGAGAATCCTAAGGGTTGATGGGTTGTGTCTATGAGAGACACACTCTCACCTATGTGCTGAGCCTTGTGATGATACACTTTACTATTATGGGCTTTATAATATGTGAGAAAGTGGTAATTTTCTGTGACATTCACACAAATACGAAGTCCAGGATCTTAGCTGCTTTTATAAGCTAAATATGAGAGATATTATCTCTTGTACTGCCTAGTCCACTATGCCTCTGTGATAATGCCATGGTATGTTACAATTCCACCAGTGGGTAAAAAGTGAGCAAGAGAGTCACCTGAGTGGTGAGCCAGGGACATGTACAAATCTTTCCTGAGGACAGGAACAAGGCAAAAACATCAAATCACCTGAGTGTTTGGCCAGATATTTTTTTACTATCCCTTACTGAAAGTAAGGTACAGGCAGCAGAATCACATAGTGGCAGTCCTGAGACTAGTGATGTCATAATGTTCACTGTAGGGAAGGCCCACATAGGAGAGTCACATCACTTGGTTACTGGGGCCAGCAATATGTCACAATTGTTCTTGTGTGTAGAAATGCAGGCAGAATATGAGAGTCACATCATCTAGATGATGGGTGAAGAATTATATCACAAAGTTTTCTGTGTGCAGGGCACAGGCAAGGGCATTTCATCCTTTAGGTGCTGGGTCAAATGATATGTCACAATGTATTTCAGACCCAGCCAAGAGAAAGTAGTCACATCACCTAGGTGCTGGGTCCAGTGATTTAGCACAACACTCCCCAACCCCTGCCTTTATTTAAACAGGATCCAGCCCAAAGAGGACATTCAAATCATTTTGATAATGAACAAAAAATATATTTTATAACACTCCTGTAGGTAGGATTCAGGCAGGAGAGTCACATAAACTAGATGCAGGGCCAAATGATATGTCACATAGTACTCTATGGACAGCACCAAGACAAGAGAAAAAACTTGTATCACATGGATAAAATGTCTAGAAATATGTCACAATCCTTCCTTTTGCCAGAGCCAGGTAGAATATGAAAGCCATATCACACAAATGATGGATCAGCAGATATGACATAATACATCTTTGGGAGAGCCAGGCAAGAGAATCACATCACCTAGGTGTCATACCCAACAATACACCATAACACCCTGCTTATTCAGGACTCAAGCAACATAATAGTGTCACATTACTTAGATTCTGAGTCAAGTGACACATTCCAATTTTTCTTGTGGTGAGGGCCCAACCAGTATAGAGTCATATCATGTAAGTGCTGGGTTTTCAGATTTTTACCATTTAAGAGGAGGACCCAGTTAGGAATGTTACATCACCTAGATGACAGACCCATAAATATGTTGCAATTTCACCTATGGATAAAACTTAGGGAAAAAATGAGAGTCGCATTATGAGTTCTGTTCCTAGTTATATGTCACAATGTTATCTCTCTGAAGAGACAAGTAGAAGAGGAGAGTAACATCACCTAGGTTCTGTGCTCAGTGATACGTCACAGTCCATCTTGTGGGAAGAGCCCAGGTAGGAAAGGAGAGTCAAATAGCCTTGGTATTGGGCCAGAGATAGTCATAATGTAACC
Source organism: Piliocolobus tephrosceles (assembly GCF_002776525.5). NCBI lineage: Eukaryota > Metazoa > Chordata > Mammalia > Primates > Cercopithecidae > Piliocolobus > Piliocolobus tephrosceles. The sequence continues at coordinate 24,503,151 of NC_045456.1, read as the reverse complement.
TGTAGGCAGGATCAAAGCAGAAGAGTCACAACACTTTGTTGTTGAGCCCAGCAATATATCACATTCACCCATGAAAAAAAGATTAATGTCATATCAATGTGACATAAACTAGGAGCTGGACCGCAGGTATTTTTCACAATCATCCATATGAGCTGTGCAAGCAAATGAAAAGAGTATCATATTACCTAAGTTTTGGAACATTGCAATATGTCACATTCCCTATTGTGAACAGATGGAGGAGGAGAGTCACATCACTTAGGTGATGGGCCCAAAGATATGTCCCAAAAACTCCTGTGGGCTACATCCAGGAAAGAGAATCACATCACATCTGTGCTGTGCTCAGCAATTAGTCACTATTGCTTCTGTAGGAAATACCCAAGCAAAAGAGAAGTGTTACATCACCTACTTGCTGGGCCCAGAGATATACTAAATTTCTTTTAAATATAAAGCTTAGGTGAAAAAAGAGGAGTCACATCAAATACTTAATGAGACCAGTAACAACAAATAGTTAACATGCATATATCACTGTGCTGGCTGTGGGCAGGGCTAATGCAAGACACTCATTTCCACTTTGTGCTGGGTTCTGCAATATGTCACAATGTCTTCTGAGGGCTAAGCTGTAGGAAAAGTGTAACATCATGTTGGTGTAAGGCTTCATGATACATCACAATCTTCCCTATAGACAGAACATAGAAAGAAGAGATGATTTGCATTAGTTAGGTGCAAAGTCTAGCAATATGGCACAATTCCTCACGTAAGCAGGGACCAGGAAAGACAAGATGATGGGCACAGAGATATAACACAATGCTCCATATAGGTAAGACAAAGGCAAGAGAGTTATATGATTTTGCATTGGACCCAGCAATATTTCACAGTAACCCTTGTGGTTAGTGACAAGGCAGAAGAGAAGAATTACATTATTTGGGTGTAGGGCCAAGGATACATTACAATGCCCCCCACTGACAGCTATAAGTGAGAGAATAAAATCACCATCATATAGATGCTGGGTCCAGTGATAGTATCACGATCCTATCTGAGAGCTGAGCCTAGACATCCCAGTCAAATCACTTTGGTGCTGGGCAGGGGCATATGTCGCAGTCATATCACATCTCTTGATTTCTGGATATAGCATTATGCTACAACAACACCTGAGGAAAGGACCCAGGCTGGAGTGTTAAGTCACTTTGGTGACAATCCCAGTGATACGCACAATGCCTTCTTTGACTAGGTATCTAATAGAAGTGGAGAGTCATATATCCTAGTGCCTGGTCAAGGCTATATATCATAATCATCTTTGTGGGCAGAACTAAGACATGAGAGTTATATTACCTAGGTGCTAGGTCAAGTGTTACATCACAATTCTCAGCGTGGATAGAACCCAGGAGAAAAAAGAGAGACACATCACCTAGGAGTTAGGCCCAGAGGTATGTTACATTGAAGTCTGTGGACAGAAACCAGGCAGAAGAATACTACCACTTATGTGTTGGATACAGTTATCAGACACTCTGTGGGTAGGGCCAAGATAGGAAAGAAGAGTCATGTCACCCACATGCTGAGCCCAATGATATTTCAAAATGTTTAATTTTGGTAAAACCCAGGTAAGACAGGAGGGTTACATCATACAGTTGATGGGGCCACAGATATTTCACATTGCTTTCTGTGAACAAAATTGAGACAGAAGTGTTACAGTACATGGATGCTGGGCCAAAAACATGTAACAATCTCTTTAAAGGAAGGACATAAAAAACAGAGTTATCACCTGGGTGCTGAGCTCAATGATTTGTCACAATTTTCCCTGTGGGCATGGGGCACACAAAGTACAAGGGTCACATTTCCTAAGTGATAGAGGAAGACATACATCAATACACTTTTAGGCAGGGCCCAGTCAAAATTGTTGCATTGGCTAGATTTTGGACATTGTGATAGATCACAATAACCATTGTACATAAAACCCAAACAAAAGAGGAGAGTAAAAACACATAGGTTGTATTCAGCTATACATAAAACCTTACTGTGTGAGCAGCACCCAAGCAGTAGAAAAGAGTCAATCCAGATGTAAGTCCTGGGTTCACCAGTATTTTACAATATACACTGAAGAAAGAGTCTATGCAAGAATGTCATATCACCTATTTAAGAGGCTCAGAGATATGTCACAAGGTCCTTGTGAGTAGGCCAGAGGAAAAAGAAAATTCCCATCACATGATTTCTAGGCTAACCAAAAAGTCACAATACCCATTGTAATCAGGTCCAGACAGAAGAACCCAGTCACATCACCTAGTTTTTGAGTCCACCAATAAAACACTGTCTTCTCTGTGGACAGGGCCCAAGAAAGAGAGGAGAGTCACACAACCTTGGTGTTGGGCCAAGAGATATGTCACAATGCTCCACATAGGCAGGAAAAAGACAGGAGTGTCACATTCCCTGATTCCTGGACCCAGCAATATTTCACAATGACTTAGGCAGAATATGAGAGTCACATCATCAAAGATTTGTGCCCAGTGATACATCACTCTCAGCCCTGCTGACAAGGCCAAGACATAAAAGGTGAGTCACAACACCAAGGTGCTAGACTAAACCATATGTCACAATATTCACTGTAGATAGGGTCCACGCTAAAGGAGAAAGTCATATCACTTAGCTTCTGGGCCCAGAAATATGTCACAATCTCTGCTATCTTCAGAGGTTAGATGAAAGGAGAGAGTTATGTAAAATAATTGATGATTCCAGAGATGTCACAATGCCTCCCCTACATAGGGCCCAGGCAAGAACCTCACATCATTTTGGTGTTAAATTCAGCAATGAGTTACAATATCTTCTGAAAGCATGGCCAAGGGAATAAAAAGTATAATTGTCTTAACTCATTGCTTATGTAATTTGTTACTATCTCCCCTGCAAAAATATCTAGGAATTTTTTTAAAAAGTAATATTAGCTAGATGTTGATCCCAGTGATATGTCACAACGCTACTCTCTAAGAATTTGACTAGAGAAATGTTATGTCATGTAGAAGATATGCACAGAAATATGTCACAATGCCTCCTGTAGGCAAAGCCCAGGTAGAATAGTTATATCATCTTAGTGTTGGATCCAGTGATTTGGCATAATTTCCCACATGATCAGAAACCAGTCTGGAAAGTCAAATCATCTGGTTACTAGGCCCAGTGATACACATCAACCTTTTCTATAAATAGAGTGCAGGCAAAAGTGGACAATCACACAAAAATAGATATAGGTAATAGGATGCAGAGATATGTCACAATACCCAATGTATATGCGGCCCAAGCAAAAAGGAAGAATCATAATATCTAGGGGCTGGGTCTAGTAATATGTCAAAATTTTGAATTTTGACAGAGGCCATACAGAAGAGAAGAGTCACACCACTTAATTGACATGGCTAGAAATATGTCACTATCATTCTTGTTACCAGAACTCAGGTAGGATAATCACATCATCTATTTGCAGGACTCAGTAATTTGTCACCTAGGAATAGACAAGTCACCTAGCTGCTGGACCCAGTGATATACCATGATTATTTCTGTGGGCAGGCCTAATAAGTAAAGAATAGTCACATCACCTAGGTCAACATGTGAGACAGAAAACTCATGTCACCTTGTGCTGCATCTAGTGATATATCAGTCTCATCTGTGGGCTAGTCCCAGGATGGAGACATTTCTTTGGTTCTGGGCAGAGGTGGATGTCAGAATCACACCTGCAGGAAGGTCCAGGGATAAGATTCACAAACCCACACTTGTCCTGCTTCTAAGTCTGAGAGTCACCACTTCCCATAGAGTGGTCAAAATACACATCACATTCTCAACAGATAACTGGATCCCTGCTTAAGAGATAAAATCTTACCTGCTGACTGCTTCTACCTAGTGGAGTCAAAGCACGAAAATTGTGCTGAACCTTCGAGTCACCATCCAACCTGATAACTGGACCTACGTATAAAAGTCCATTTTTCAACTTTCACCTGACTCCAGTTGTAAGATTCAGAACATGAACATCAGGCTGTGTTAATTTAAATGATTGAAAACTATCACTTTAGGCTGAGTGTGTACAAAAGATTCACAATCTCCCCTGTGTGCTGAGCCCTGTAAAGATACTATTTGTGTTACCCACAAACTTTATATGGTATTCATGAGTCACAATCCACTATAAGATCTTCCTCCTAATATGGACCCATGATCTTAGATTTTGCCCTCACTCAGATGTGAGAGCAAACATTTGTCCTATTAGTTGGGTCTACATATGAGAATCCTCACTGTGCTTATGAATTGAGTTTAGAAATGAGTTAACATTCTTCCTGTGGCAAGACTGAAATATGACAGTTATAATTCTGATTGTGAACAGCATTCATCTGTGAAACTCAGAACCTCACCAGGGGGCTGTGTTCATGTGCGGGAGTGTGGCAATCCTAACAAGTTGGTTGTGTGCATATGAGAAAAACAATCACATCTGTGTATTGGGTCTTGTGATGACACTGTCTGTACCTTTCAAGGGCTTTATATAAATATGGAAAGGAACAACCGGTACCAGCCATTCCAAAAACATGCCAAAATGTAAAGACATTAAAACTTATGTAGGGTATCGATACTTTTTATGCTCTCACTTTGTCTGCAAACTGCACCTGCTACACTCTATTGGGCACATATTTTAGACTCACCTTTCTTTCACTCCACAATCCTTCTACTGTGTATAAATTGTAAAAGTTCTAACCCTTACTGTTTACCCACCCAAACACAAGTTTGGCCACATCATGGCAAAAGAAATGCCTTAACAGTCTTATGTGCATGCAGTCTTAAAGTGGGCAATACAGCTAATACCACTTTCCCAAACATTCCTCTCTGTGCTGAAGAACAAAGTTGAGAAGCTGGATTCCACTGTAGCTCAGAGATCTGTCATGGGGAATAAGCTCATAGCCTCCAGTTAGGCAATTATAACTTCATAAACTTGAGCCCCTACAGGCATTTTCAGGGTGATTATACTGATGTGCATGTCTATCATGGTATCAATGACAATTTTGTAGTCATATGCCATTCCCCTATAATTTGATCCAAAAGGAGAATGGTATGTCTCCATTCTCAAGTAAAATCCATGCCACCCCAAGTCACGTTACAGTGTCTGGAACATCTTTGCACCCCTTTTAACACCTGGCTTGGGACATATCATAATTCCAGTCACAATTACACTATGATCTTTTTTCATAATCACCCTGATCAGTCACTAATGTGCACACTACCCATTCATATGTTCTTCTTATAGGAGCCAATATTTCTATTATACCCCAAAACTCCACATTTGTGACCCTAGTGCAGGGACAGGTTTGGTTTGCCTCTTGTATCTCTAATTGTGATATATCTAATTTAAATATTATTAGTGTCATGGTATTGAGTGGATCATTTTAGACTGTCCTACCAGTCATTTTAACATGCAATTGGCAAAGTTCCTCTGTCCTTTCCACCTTACAATGTACCCTATCCCAGATCAGTTACAAAAGGTTCATAGTTACACTTACAGCCTTTGTAATCTCAGCCATAGTGACCCTAGCATCTGCTAGTGTTGCTGTAACATCTATTACTGAATCGGTTTGAAGAACTACTTTTGTAGATTATTTGGCCAGAAATGTGTCTAATAAAAATCTCTTACAGCAGGGTGTAAATTAAAAGATTCTTGTAAGTCTGCAAGCCCTTGAGGCTGCCTTGGAATATGTAGGGAAGCGATAAAGATGTACTGGCATTCCAACAGCAATTAAACTGCAACTGGAAGCATAAACATATCTGTGTCACTTTTATACCATGACATAGTTTAGATAAGGTGAAAAAACACCTCTGTAGATACTTTTATGACAATTTAACAGCAGACATAACGCAACTTCAAACTAAAATCCTAGAATGCTTCATGCCATAGATCTACACACCCAACAAATGGCCATATGGAAGGGTGTGTGAGATCATCTCTCCTGGATAGACTTCCCACTCCTCAGGGTCAATCCTTGAATGGAAAGAAATATTGCTATTCATACTCATGTTTGTCTGATGTTATTTACAAATTCTAGGATGTAAAGCCAGAATATAAGCAATGACTGCCATGCATGACAGACCTGTTTCTCCACACACCTGTACCCTCCAAGCAACAAAACGTGACAGTAAAAACAGAAAAGAGGGAGATGTAGGAGATCTATCAGGGTGGTGGGAAAAATTGTAGAAAGATGCAAACCTTCTTGGCTGGAAGGTTTTACAAAAGCTTTGGGAAAGGGTTATAATTGAAGGCAGCCAGATCTCCTTACCTTGAGCTAATAATAAAAAGCAAATAACAAGGGAATGTGCAGGAGTTTATCTAAATAGCTTGTTAACTCTTGTTTTCCTAAGGCCTACCTTTGGTCATTTCTGTGCAGGACTGCTCTCTACTTAGGGGGTCAGCAGTATTATTTATCCACAAAGAATGTTGACTCAAGACTTTGTCATTAACTGTGTACTGAATAAATGCCCACGGTACCAGCTAGTTGGAATTGCAAAGTGGCCTGGTCCCGTAGCCCACTCTTTCACTGGATATCAGTATCAAACTGCATTTGTTCATCTGTCATTTAGCCAGGGTCTGCAGATCAAACCTGGCATCAAATTACTCTTTTCAAGGAAAATCAGTAAAGAAGAGAAGTTTCACATACCTTCATGTGAGACCCATTGACTTGTTACAGTCCCATTTATTGGCTAGGACAAGGCAGGAGAATCAAATCACTCAAGTAATGGGGTAAAATGTATGTCACAATCACACCTTCAGTAAGGTCTAGAGATTAGATTAACAAACATGCGTACGTCCAGGTTTTAGATATGACAGTAATTTTCTCCTTTATATTGCTTGTAAGTACATTAGTCACAATGTCAGTGGTAGACTGGATCTGTGTATGAAAGTCTCACTCAATCCTTTCTGTTGACTGTATCCCTTGGTAAGGTAATAGCCTCACAGGTAGGCGGAATCTTGGTCTAGCATCAGCAATGTTGCAATGTTGATGTGGACCAGATCCACATACGAGATACAATTTTCAACTTCTTTCATTTTTTTAGATGGAGTCTTGCTCTGTTGCCCAAATGTGAGAACAATGGTGGAATCTCAGCTCACTGCAACCTCAGCTGTCTCAGTTCAAGTGATTCTTCTACCTCAGCTTCCTGAGTAGCTAGGATCATAGGCACTCACCACCATGCCTGGCTAACTTTTGTATTTTTACAGGAAAGATGGAGTTTCACTGTGTTGGTCAGGTTCATTTTGAATACCTGATCTCAAGTGATCCACCTGCCTATGCCTCCCAGAGTGCTGAGATTAAAGACATGAACCCCATGTCTGGCCAATTTTTCTCCTTTTGACAGTCTCCACATGAGAGAATAAAAATCTTAATGGTAGGCTGTATTTTTGTAAAAGGATGACAGTCTTTACTTATTTCTACATCCAGTTCACAAGAAGGTTAGGACTCTCCTACATGAATCAGGATATGTTGATTCTCATACTGTTGGTTCCAGCAATATGTCACAGTACTCCTTGGGAAGAGAGTACAAATGGAAGATTCACATCACCCATAATTTTATGACACTCTCTGTGCCATTTGAAGACTTTATATGACGTGCAGAAGTGTCACAATCTTCTGTGATAAGACTCTCTTCTTTGAGCCCTGCCTAACACTAACCCTAATTCTAATTCTAAGCCTAACCCTATCCCTACCCCTAAATCTCTCTTGCTTCTCTGAGACTAGTGACAAAAGTAAACTTCTTTCCCATTGGCTGAGTCCAGGTGCAACAGTCATCATAGCACCTATAGAGTGAGCCATGGTATATGTTACAATCCCACATATAAGCAGGAAAAAAGAATCATATCATCTGGGTCCTTAATGAGGAATATGTAAAAAATCAGCCTGTGGGCAGGACCCAACTGGACAAGTGACATTACTTTGATGCTAGATCCAGCAATATGTCAATATGCCCCCTGTGGAAAAGATCCCAGACAGAAAAAAGAGAGTCACATTATCTAGAGGTTAGGCTTAGCAATATGTCACAATCTTCCCTCAAAGCAGACCAAAGGCAGGACAGTCAAATCACCTAGGTACTGGGTCAATTAATAGATCACACTATCTCCTGAGGATAGAGTCCAGGTAGAAAAGAGAATGTAGGCACCATGTAGGGTCCAGTAATATGCCACAATTCTCACTGTTGTCAGCGTCCAGACAAAAGAGAAGAATCACATCACCTAAATGCAGGGTCAACTTATGGCAGAATCCTCACTGTTGACAGGACCCATACAGAAGGGAAAATTCATGTCACCTAGATGTTTGGTTCAGCAACATGTAAAATATCTCTTGAGGGGAAGGCCAAGGCAGATAATTACTCTCCCTAGGTGATGGGCTCAGGGACATGTCATAATGCCCTCAATGTGTAAGGTCTTGGTAGAAGAGAGTAGATATATCATCTGGCCTTTGGACTTATCGGTATTTCACAATGTTCCCTGTAAACAAAGCCAAAGTAGAAAAGGAGAGTAACATCACAAAGGTACTTGACCCAGTAATATATTGATATCAGCAGTTGGGGAAGAGCTCAGGCAGAAGAGGATATTCATGTCAGCTATGTGATGGATTCAGAGATAAGTCACAATGTTCCCTGTAGGCAGGGCCAAAAGAGAAGGGTCACATATGCTGGTTCCTGGGTCAAGCAATATATCATATTTGTCCCTGAAAAAGAGACCCAGGCAAAAGAGAAGAGCCATATTACCAAGTTGATATTCCCATGAATATGTCATAGTGCTTTCTGTTGGCATGAAATAGACAGGAGAGTTATATATCCCGGGCACTGGACCAAGCAATACTTCTCAGTCTCTTTGGAGGCAGAGTCAAGGCCAGAGAGGAGAGTCACATCATCTAGTTGATGTTCCTAGCAGTAACATTCTGTTGATGTTCACAGTGTTTCTTTTGGGCAGGACTCAGGCAGGAGATTCACATAGTTTAGGTGTTAGACTCAGTGACATGTTATAGTCTGCATTGTGTGCCCTGCAGAGGGAAAAGAGGAAAATCAGCTTATCTAGTTGATGAATCCAGATGTATGTCACAAGGGCCCCTGTGAACACGGCACTTGCAGAAGAGTCAAATCAACTCGTTGTTTAGCCAAGAAATATTTCCCAAGCTCCATGTGGACAGAAGCAAGGAAGGGGAGTCACATGACTCAGGCAATAGATCCAGATATATTTCACAATACTTGCTGTGGAGAGGACTCAGGAAAAAGAGTTACATCACCTAGATTTTGGTCCCAGTGATATGTCATGATCTTTTCAGTGGGTATAGCTCAGACAGGAGAGGAAAGTTCTATAGTGTAGGTGCTGCATTCAATGATATTTCACAATCTCTCTGACTGAAAGGCTCAGGCAGAACAGTCAAATAACTTGGGTGCTTGTGCCAAAGATATGTTACCATGTCATTGAGAGTAGGGCTGTTTGGGTGTGCAAATATAGGCACCATCACACCTGTGTGCTAAACATTTCCATTACACTCTGTATAATATCTGAGGGATTTATACAATATGCAAGTGTTATTATAATCCTCTGTGATATAAAACTTCTGCTTTGATGAAGCTTTGACTAACAGTAATCCATACCTTAACCTTAACCCTAACCCATACCCCACCCTGTTTGTTATGAACCTAAATACAATAGTCAACTTCTTTCTTATTGATTGGATTCAGATACAACAGCCATCATCATGACTATGAGTTGAGTCTAGTTATGTATCAAAATCCCACCAATAAGCAGAGATCAGAAAGGCAGTCACATCACCTGGTGTTGAATCATGGATTTGTCAAAATCATCCCTCTAAGCCCAACCACGACAGTAAAATTACAACACTTGGGTGGTAGTCCAACCATATGTCCCAATGCCCACTTTGGGAAAGGCCCAGAGAGAAAGTTACGTCGCCTGGATTCTGTGCTTCATAATACATCACAATATCTTTTGAGTGGAGGGGCAAGGCAAAAGAGTAACATTGCTTTGGTGTCACAATTTTTTTTCTGCAGGTGGAGCCTAGAAGGAAGTGAAGAGTTACAGTTGCTACATGTTGAACCCAGTGATATATCACAATTTTTTGGAACAGAAATTAGGAAAAGAAAGTTACATTACCATCACCTGAGTGATGGGTGCACAGGAGTGTCACAATGTCACCTGTAAGCAGAACCAAGGTAAAGAGTTACCACTATGGTGTTGGACCGAAGAAAATGTCATAATTATTCCTGTGTACACAACCCAGGAAGAAGAGTAAAATCACCTGGCTGCTAGGGCCAACAATATTTCCCAAATTGCTTTGTGCACAAAATGTTTTGTGCTCAGAATGCAGGCTGAAGAGAGTGTGACCTCACCTAGTAATGAGCCTAGATATATGTCATAAGGCCCTCTATGAACAGAGGCTAGGCAAAAGCATTTCATCTTCTAGATGTTGAGTTCAGCAATGTGTCACAATACCAGAAGTATGCATGCCTAAACAAAGGAAGAGTCATACTACCTAGGTTCTGGGTTGAGCAATATATCAAAATATCTTCTTTGTAGCATCCAGGCAGAAAAATAGAGTCAAGTAACCTATTTGGTGATGAAAAATGTCATACTACCTCGGGGGGCAGAACCCATGCAGTAGAGTCACATTACCGAGGTGCTGGGCTCAGCAATATTTCACAGTAAACAATGTATATAAGACTTAGGCAGTTGAGGAGAGTAATATAACCCAGATACTGGTCCCTGTGATACATCACATTTCCTTTTGTGGGCAAAGCCTAAACAGTAGAGGAGAGTCACATCACCTAGGTCTGAAATCCAGCAATATATCACAATAAAACCTGGGAGACACTTAGGTGAGGGGCCCAGAGATATGTCATAATGAACCTAGTGGATAGGACTCAATAAGAAGAGAAGAGTCACATAACTTAGGTGCTGGGCCTAGCTATGTCTCTGATATGGTTAGGCTTTTTGTCTTTACCCAAATCTCATTTTGAATTTTAATACTGAGGTGTTTAGGGAAAGATCTGGTGGGAAGTTGTTGGATTATAGGGGCAGTTTTCCCCATGTTGTTCTCATGATAGTGAGTAAATTCTTATGAGATCTGATGGCTTTATAAATGGTAGTTTTTTTTTTCTTCACAGAAACACACTCACAGTGTGTCATCTGCTGCCATTTAATGCATGTCTTCCCCTTTTCTGCCATGATTACAGGTTTTCTGATGCCTCCCCAGACTGCAAAACTGTGAATCAATTAAATCTCTTTCTTTTATATATTAGTGAATCTCTGGTACTATCCTTAATAGCAATGTGAGAATGGCTAGTACAGTCTCATTCAACCCTTTCGGCAGGGTCTACACATGAGTCACATTACTAAGTCACATTACTAAGTCACCTGAGTCACATTACTAAGATGCTGGCCAAAGAAAAATATCACAATTATATCTATAAACAGGGCCCAGGCACAAGTAAGTCACTTGAACTAGGTGATGGGGCTATAGATATTTTACAATGTACCCTGTGGGAAGGATCCAGACATAAGTATGACAACACCTGTGTTCTGGGCCAAGAGGTAAATTGCTATTTCTTCTGTAAGCAAGGTCTACACAAAAGAAGAGAGTCCATCACCTAGGTGCTGGGACAAAGAATGTAAAACAGTGTCTCCAATGATCAAAGCCCAGATCAGACAGTAGATTCACATCACATACTAATGGGTCCAGTGATACATCAAAATGCCTACTGCCAGCAAGATCCAGGGTGGATATTAACAACACTTTAGTGCTGGGCTCAGCAACATGTCATAATGCCTTTGGAAGACAGAGTCACACAACACCACAACAAAACAGTAAATTGCCCTAGGCGTTTGGCCGAAGAAAATGTGAAAATCTCCCCTGTGAGCAGGATCTAGGAGGAAGGAGTCATATCAGCTAGGTGCTGGGCCATGATACATCACAATTCTCACTGTGCCCATGGGTCCATCAAAAGAAGAGAGTCATATCACCAGGGTGTTGAGAACAAATATGTTTCACAATGCCTGTTGTAGGTGGGGCCAAAGAAAAGAAGTACATTACCTGGGTGTTAGACCCAGCAATAGTTCCCTATAGACTCTGAGTAGAAGATCAAGGCAAGAAAATCACATAACCTGAATGTGAGGTCCATCAATATATTACAATGCTCTCTGTTGGCAGGAACAAGGCATACGAGGATAGTCACATCACATAAGTGCAAGGTCAAGTCATATGTCACAATATCCTCTGTGGGCAGCACCAACAATACAATCATATAACCTAGGTGCTGGGTACAGTACTATATCATAATCCCATCTCTGGGATGGGCCCAGGCAGAAGAGTCAAATCACTTAGGTACTAAACAGAAGTGTATGTCACAATCACCTTTACAAGTGTTCAAAGATGAGATTAGTAATCTTCCCCGTGTGCTGTTTCTAGATATGAGAGTCAATACTTTATATATATTGGTTCCAAGAACATGACTCAAAACCTTAATGGTGAACTTGATTTATGCATGAGACCCTCAATCCATCATGCACTTTGTGCCTCCTTAATGAAGGCACAGACACAAAAGTATACTTAATTTTTGTCTGAGAGTCCCCAACACACTTGTGGACTTTATCCAAATATGGGAATCACTTTTCCAACTTTCATCTGCCTTCAGGCATAAGATTCAGAACCTCAAACGTTGGCTGTTATTCATGTGAGAAAATGATAATCTTCACTGTTGGATTCCCATTGGCTGAGTATGCCTGTAAGAGTCATAAGTTAACCTATGTGTTATACCCTGTTAGAAAACTCTCTATACCACCTAAGAGTGTTATATGATATCTGAAAGAGTGGTAATCATTTGTGGCATTTTTTTTTTAAGGGGAAGAGACCCAGAATATTATGTTTCTTAAGCTTAACTGTAAGATAAATTATCTCTTTTATTGGCTAGTTTGAGCTATGAGGGTCATTGTCACACCTGTCAGCTGGGTCAAGATATTTGTCCCAATCCCATCTATGGGTGGAAAATGAGCAAGAGCATAACATCACCTGGATGTGTGTTCAGGAATATGCCACAAGTTTCTCTGAAAATATATACAAGGCAGAAGAGTTAAATCATCTGAATGGTGGGCCCAGGGACATGTCACAATAACCTCTGTTGTCAAGGCTCAGGCAGGAGAGTCACATCAGTTGGTTGCTGAGTTCAGTGATATGCCACTATCTTCCCTGTTGCAAGGGTGCAAGAATAAAAAAGAAAGTCCCATCAAATAGTTGATGGATGCAAAGATATGTCACAAGGACCCCTGTGTGCATGGCCCAGGGAGGACCAAGGGAGGAAACTAGAATCATATTACTTAGGTAATTCTACAAGTGATATGTCACAATCTGATATGGACTGTCTGTGTCCCCACCCAAATCTTATCTTGAATTGTGGCTCCCATAATTCCCACATATTGTGGGAAGGAGCCAGTGGGAGATAATTGAGTCATGAAGGGAGTTTTTCCCATCCTATTCTCATGATAGTGAATAAGTCTAATGATATCTGATGATTTTATAAAGGAGAATTTCCATGCACAAACTCTTTTTTCTTGTCTGATGGCATGGGAGATGTGTGTTTCACCTTCCATCATAATCATGAGACCTCCCCAACTACGTGGAATTGTGAGTCCATTAAGCCTCTTTCTGTCATAAATTGCCCTGTCTCAGGTATGACTTTATCTGCAGTGTGAAAATTGATTAATACACAATTCTCACTGTGGACAGCATCCAGGCAGAAAAGGAGAGTCACTTAAGCCAGGTAACATAATAAAGATATGTCATGACTCCTGTAGGCAGGACTGAAAAAACAAGGATGACATTATTTGTAAGCTAGGCAAAAACATGTCACAATTTATCCAACGGGTAAATTCCAGACCAGAGAGATGAGTTACATCAAAAACTAGATGAGCCCACAGGTGATAAGTTCCTTATGGACAGGGTTGAAGCAGGAGACTTACATCACCTTAATTCTTGGCCCAGCAATCTGTCCTAAGAGGAAATTAACAATTTCCGCTATTTTCTAGTTCTAGGTATGAGAGTCAACAGTTCCCATATGTTGAGACTAAGTACATGAGTCTCAATTTCAGTGGTGGACTGAATTCATGCAGAACAGCCACTATCCCTATGGTCACTGTGTTTTCTCACAGGAGTGCTGAATCTCAGTTTGAGCATTACCAACTGACCTGTGGATAAGATCCATTTTTGAGAATCAATTTTCCAATTTTTATTTGCCTTTGGGTGTAAGATTCCGAACCTCAGCAGTGAACTGAGTTCATGTGAAAAAAATAAACTGTTGACTGAGTGTGCATATAAGAGTCACAATGTAACCTGTTTGCTGGGCCCTGTTAGGACATTCTTTGTAGTACCATAGGGCTTTGTAATGTATGCATGACAATCATAATTCGCTCTAAGACTTTTATGCTGGTATGGCCTTATAATCTTAATTGTGCCTTTCACCAGAGGTATGAAACTCAACATCTCTGTAATTTACCAGGTCCAGATATGAGAATTCTCAGAGTGCCTATAATATGAGTTTAAAAATAAGTCACCATTGGGCCAGGTGAGGTGGTACATGCCTGTAATATCAGCACTTTGGGAGGTCAAGGCAGGTGGATCATGAGGTCAGGAGATCAAGACCATCTTGACTAAACTCTGGTGAAACTCTGTCTCTTGTAAAAATGCTAACATTAGCCGGGTGTAGTAGCAGATGCCTGTAGTCCCAGGTACTCAGGAGGCTGATGCAGCAAAATCACTTGAACTCAGGAGAAGGAGATTGCAGTGAGCCGAAATCGCACCTCTGCACACCAGCCTAGGTGACAGACTGGGACTCCATTTCAAACAACAAATAAACAAAAAGATGAGTCAGCATTTCAACTCTTGACTAATGTTTACATATGATTGTCTCATTTCCACCTGTGGACTGGACCTGCTTGTCAGGTTCAGGACCTCAGGGGTGGGTTTTGCCCATGCAAAAGGTTGACAATTTGAACAGCTAGTACAGTGTACATAGGATAAACACAATCTCACCTGTGTACTGAGCACTGTTATGACAGTCTGTGTATGACTCAAGAGCTTTATGCAATATGTAAGACTGTGATAACCTTCTATGACCTTCATAAAAAGAGGAGAGTAAGGATCTTACCCACTTTCAGTCTAGCTGAAATGATATGGTGTCACTTCTACTGATTAATTTGAGATATGACAGTCATTATTGTATTTGTGAGCTGGGACTAGGTACAGGACAAAATTCTACCTTTGAGTTGAGAGTAAGGACAGTCCCATCACCTGAGTACTAGTCTAGGAATATGTCACAATTTTCCCTGAGTGCATAGACCAAGCAGGAGAGTCATCTGTGAGCTTGGCCAGGAATGCTACAACCCCTTTTGAATACAGAACACCTTTTTACACTGAGCCCAGAAATGTGTCACAATTTCCCTTGTAAGTAGAATTTAGACAAAACAATCACGTCACCTAGTTCCTTGGTCAGGCCATAGGTCACAATCTTTCTGTGGACCTGGTGCAGACAGAAGTGGAGCACCACATAACCTAGGTGAAAAATGCAAAAGTAGGTGACAGGTGCTCTGTGAGCATGGTCCATATAGAAACAACTTATCTGTTAGGTATTAAGCACAAAAATATGTCACAATTCCCAAATTATGTGAGGCCCAGGAAAAAGAGGAGAGAAATATGACCTAAGTGCTAGATTCAACATTATGTCACAATCTTCCCTTTTACAAGATACAGGTAAAAGGGAAGGGTCATATCATCTAGGTAATAAATGAAATGATATATTATACACCCTTTTGATTATGGCCTATTCAGGAAGTCACATCTTTTATGTGTGGATCCAGTGAGACATTGAAATACACAATATATTAAGGACTCAGGCAGGGGAGAAGAGTAACAATTCTTAGGTATTGTCTCAAAGGATACATCACAATTCATCTTGTAGGCAGAGCTCAAGCTGCAGTAGAGCAGTCACCTAGGTGTTGGGTCCAGAAATATGTCACAATGCCTCCTAAGAAAAATGTTCAGGTAAAATAGTCACATCACAAAAGTGAGAGTCTCAGAGACATCTGACAATGATGGATGTAAGTGGGTCTCAGGGAGGAGAGGAGAGTCATGTAACCTAGAGGCTAGGGTAATATATATATATATATATATATATATATATATATGACAATTACTTCTGTGAGTGGAACCTAGACATGGAAGAGGATCGCATTACTTAGGTGCTGAATTAAGCAGTATGTCAGAATCTCCACTGTGAAGAGTTTCAAGGGAGAAGAAGAGAGTCACATTAATTAGGTGAGATACTCAGAGATATTTCACACAAACCCCGGTGGGCACAGCAGAAGAATTACATCATGTTTGTAGTAGGCTCAGTAATAAGTCACTCTTGTTTGTGGACAGAAACCACTCAAGAATGGAGAGTCGCATTACCTAAATGATGTGCCCAGAAACACGTCACAAACTCTCTAATGAGCAAAGCCCATGTTAGACAGAGAAATCACATCAAATACTGATGAGCCCAAACATATATCATAATGGCCCCTGTTGGTAGGATCCAGCCTGGATACACATTAGCTTAGTGTTAGGCCCAGCAATATGTCACAGTGTTTTCTAAGAACAGGGCCATGGTAAAAGTTTAAGATCACACTGAGGTTTGTCTCAGTGATATGTCACAATCTCCACTGTGAGCAGAAGCTAGACAAAATAAAATAATTACATATGCTAGATATTGGGCTCACTGATAGGTAACTGACCCCCTGAGTACAGTCAGGGACAATTCAGGAGAAAAGAGTCACAACACCTAGTGATGCATGCAGAGGTGTGGAACAATGCTGCCAGTATGCAGGACCAAAGAAGGAGAGTTACATAACCTGGATGTTGGACCCAGAAATACATCAAAATGGCTTCCATTGGCAAGACTTCGGCAAAAGCATCACATGTCTTGGGTGTATGTCACAATGATTTACATAGGCAGTACGAAGGCACATCACCTGCGTGCAAAGCCAAGTGATATTTTACAATGCCCCTTTAAATAGTGCTAAGGCGGGAGACTAGAGTCATATCACCTAGATGCTGGGTCCTGTGAGGTGACACACACTCATCTGTGTGTGGAACCCAGACAGAAGAGTCAAATTACTCAGGTGCTGGGGAAAAACAAATGTCACTATCATACCTGCAGGGAGGTCTAATGATAAGATTTTTAAAATTCCACATATGTCCTGGTTTTAGGTATCTGAGTCAACATCTCCTATTGACTGTAAGTACAAAAATCACAAACTCGATGATGGACTGGATTCATGCCTGTAAACCACAATCTCACATATGCATTGTTTCCCCTTAGTGGAGTCACAGCCTCACAGAAGTGCTGAATCTTTATCTGAGAGTCACCAACACACCTGTGGACCAAATCTACTTATGGGAGTCAATTTTGCAACTTTCATCTGTCTCTGGATGTGAGATTTAAAACCTCAATAGTGAGCTTTGTTCACGTGAAAAGATGACAATCTTTACAGTCAGTTGCCTGTGTATATAAGTATTTTTACTCTTTCACTGGTTTCTATTAAGACACTCTCTGTACCACTCAAAGGCTTTATAGAGTATGCATAATTATTCCAATCCACTCTGGAACCTTTGTGTTTGTGTGCATCCATGGTTGTGTTTGGTGCATCCATCCATTAGTGGCTCTAATACCAATTATGACAGTCAACATCATTTCATTTTACTGCATCTGGATTTGAGAGTCCTCACATTTCCTCACATTTTTATAAACTGATTTTAGAAATGATTCACCACAAGAGTGGACAACTGTTCACATATGATAGCTGCAATTTCACCTGTGAACTGCTTCTGCATGTGACATTTATGACTTCACCTATGAGCTACGTCCATTTGTGAATCAATAATTCTAACAGTAGGTAGTGTGGGCATATAAGAAATGAGATCTTAATTGTGTGTTGCATCTGGTTCTGAACTGTCTGTACTATCCAAGGGATTTATATGATATGATATTTATATGAGAAAGTAATAATCCCCTATCATCTTTATACACAAATTAACATTTCCCTAAGCCTTGCCATGAGAGACAGTGTCTCTTGTTTTTGATGGTTCAAAGCTTGAGAGTCATGATTTTACCATGTTTAGGTATATGTTACAATCTCAGATGAATCACACTATCTAAGTGCTGGGCCAGGTATATGTTACAATTTTTGCTTAGGACAGGGACCAGCAAGGACAGTTATATCTTCTGGGTGCTCAGATATGAATATTTTACAAACCTGGGGGGTGCCCAAGATGGCCAAATAGGAGCAGCGCCAGCCTACAGTTTCCAGTGTGAGTGGCACAGAAGATGGGTGATTTCTTCATTTTCAACTGAGGTACCAGGTTCATCTCACTGGGGCATGTTAGACAGTTGGTGCTGGTCAGCGTGTACAGCCTGACCAGTGAGAGCTAAAGCAGGGTGAGGCATCACTTCACCTGGGAAGTACAAGTGGGGAGGGAACTCCTTTTCCTAGCTAAGGGAAGTTGAGACATACAATACCTGGAAAATCCGGTAACTCCCACTCTAAAACTGCATTTTACCAAGGGTCTTAGCAAATGGCACACCAAGAGACCATATCACACACTTGGCCTGGAGGGTCCTACGGTCATGGAGTCTCCCTCATTGCTAGCACAGGAGTCTGAGATCTAACTGCAAGAGGGCAATGAGGCTGGCGGAGGGGAGGTGGGCACCATTGCTGAGGCTTACATAGGTAAACAAAGCCACTGGGAAGCTCCAACTGGGTGGAGTCTACTGCAGCTCAAGGAGGCCTGCCTGCTTCTGTAGACTCCATCTCTGGGTACAGGGTATAGATAAACAAAAAGCAGCACAAACATCTGCAGATATAAATGTCCCTGTCTGACAGCTTTGAAGAGAGCAATGGTTCTCCCAGCATGGAGGTTGAGATCTGAGAATGGACAGACTGCCTGCTCAAGTGGGTCCCTGACCCCTGAGTATCCTAACTGGGAGACATCCCCCAGTAGGGGCAGACTGACAACTCACACATCACACAGCTGGGTACACCTCTGAGATGAAGCTTCCAGAGCAAGAATCAGACAGCAACACTCGTTATTCAGCAATATTCTATCTTCTGCAGCCTCTGCTGCTGATACAGGGTTTGAGGTGGACCTCGAGCAAACTCCAACAGACCTGCAGCTGAGGGTCCTGACTGTTAGAAGGAAAACTAACAAACAGAAAGGACACCCACACCAAAACTCCATCAGTATGTCACCATCATCAAAGACCAAGGGCAGATAAAACCACAAAGATGGAGAGAAAGCAGTGCAGAAAAGCTGGAAATTCAAAAAGTCATAGCACATCTCCCCCTCCAAACGAACATAGCTCATAACCAGCAATGTAACAAAGCTGGATGGGGAATGACTATGATGAGTTGAGAGAAGAAGTCTTCAGTCAATCAAACTTCTCAGAGCTAAAGGAGGAACTACATACCCAACACAAAGAAACTAAAAACATTGAAAAAAGAATGGAAGAATGGATAACTAGAATAATCAATGCAGAGAAAACCATAAATGAACTGATAGAGATGAAAACCATGACATGAGAACAAAGTGACAAATGCACAAGCTTCAGTAACTGACTCAAACAACTGGAAGAAAGAGTATCAGTGATTGAAGATCAAATGAATGAAATGAAGTTAGAAGAGAAGTGTAGAGAAAAAAGAGTAAAAAGAAATGAACAAAGTCTCCAAGAAATACAAGATTATGTGAAAAAGACCAAATCTAGCTCTGACTGGAGTGCCTGAAAGTGATGGGGAAAAAGGAACTGAGATAGAAAACACTCTGCAGGATATCATCCAGGAGAACTTCCATAACCTAGTAAGGCAGGTCAACATTCAAATTCAAGAAATACAGAGAACACCACAAGATACTCCTCGAGAAGAGCAATGATACTCCTCGAGAAGAGCAACTCCAAGACACATAATTGTCAGATTCACCAAGGTTGAAATGAAAGAAAAAATGTTAAAGGCAAACAGACAGAAAGGTCGGTTTACCCACAAAGGGAAGCCCATCAGACTAACAGCAGATCTCTCTGCAGAAATTCAACAAGCCAGAAGAGAGTGGGGGCCAATATTCAACATTCTTAAAGAAAAGAACTTTCAACCCAGAATTTCATATTCAGCCAAACTAAGCTTCAGAAGTGAAGGAGAAATAAAATCCTTTACAGACAAGCAAATGCTTAGAGATTTTGTCATCACCAGGCCTGCCCTACAAGAGATCCTGAAGGAAGCACTAAACATAGAAAGGAATAATCAGCACCAGCTGTTGCAAAAACATGACAAAATGTAAAGTCCATTGATGCTAGAAAGAAACCACATCAACTAATGAGCAAAATAACCAGCCAATATCATAATGATAGGATCAAGTTCGCACATAACAATATTAACCTTAAATGTAAATGGACTAAATGGTCCAATTAAAAGACACAGACTGGCAAACTGGATAAAGAGTCAAGACCCATCAGTTTGCTGTATTCAGGAGACCCATCTCACATGCAGAGACATACCTAGGCTCAAAATAATGGAATGGAAGAAGATCTACTAAGCAAATGGAAAACAAAACAACAACAAAAAAATGTAGGGGTTGCAATCCTAGTCTCTGATAAAACAGACTTTAAACCATCAAAGATCAAAAGAGACAAAGGCCATTACATAATAGTAAAAGGATCAATTCATCAGAAAGAGCTAACTATCCTAAATATATAGGCACCCAATACAGGAGCACCCAGATTCATAAAGCAAGTCCTCAGAGACTTACAAGGAGACATACACTAATAATGGGAGACTTTAACACCCCATTGTCAACATTACACAGATCAATGAGACAGAAAGTTAACAAGGATATCCAGAAGTTGAACTCAACTCTGTACCAAGTGGACTTAATAGACTACAGAACTCTCCACCCCAAATCAACAGAATATACATTCTTCTCACACCACATCGCACTTACTCCAAAATTGCCCACACAGTTGGAAGTAAAGCACTGCTCAGCAAATGGAAAGGAACAGAAATTGCAACAAACTGTCTCTCCGACCACAGTGCAATCAAACTAGAACTCAGGACTAAGAAACTCAATCAAAACCACTCAACTACATGGAAACTAAACAACCTGTTCCTGAATGACTACTAGGTACATAACAAAATGAAGACAGAAGTAAAGATGTTCTTTGAAACCACTGAGAACAAAGATATAGCATACCAGAATCTCTGGGACACATATAAAGCAGTGTGTAGAGGGAAATTTATAATACTAAATGCCCACAAGAGAAAGCAGGAAAGATCTAAAATTGACACTCTAACATCACAATTAAAAGAACTAGAGAGGCGAGAGCAAACACATTCAAAATCTAGCAGAAGACAAGAAATAACTAAGATCAGAGCAGAACTGAAGGAGATAGAGACACAGAAAATCCTCTAAAAAATCAATGAATCAAGGATCTGGTTTTTTGAAAAGATCAACAAAATTGATAGACCGCTAGCAAGGCTAATAAAGAAGAAAAGAGAGAAGAATCAAATAGATGCATTAAAAAATGATAAAGGCCATATCACCATCGACCCCACAGAAATACAAACTCAGAGAGTAATATAAACAGCTCTGTGCAAATAAACTATGAAACCTATAAGAAATGGATAATTTCCTGGAGACTTGCACTCTCCCAAGACTGAAACAGGAAGAAGTTGAATCCCTGAATAGACCAATAGCAGGCTCTGAAATTGAGGCAATAATTAATATCCTACCAATGAAAAAAGCCCAGGACCAGATGGATTCACAGCCAAATTATACCAGAGGTACAAGGAGGAGCTGGTACTATTCCTTCTGAAACTTCCAATGAATAGAAAAAGAGGGAATCCTCCCTAATTCATTTTATGAGGCCAATATCATCCTCATACCAAAACCTGGCAGAGACACAACAAAAAAGAGAATTTTAGATCAATATCCCTGATGAACATCGATGCAAAAATCTCAATAAAATACTGGCAAACCAAATCCAGCAGCATATCAAAAATCTTATCCACTATGATCAAGGGGGCTTCATCCCTGGCATGCAAGGCTGGTTCAACATACACAAATCAATAAATGTAACCCAGCATATAAATGGAACAAAAGGCAAAAACCACATGATGATCTCAAGAGATGCAGAAAAGGCCTTAGACAAAATTCAACAGCCCTTCTTGCTAAAATCTCTTGATAAATTTGGTATTGATGGAATGTATCTTAAAATAATAAGAGCTATTTATGACAAACCCACAGACAATATCATACTGAATGGGCAAAAACTAGAAGCATTCCCTTTGAAAACTGGCACAAGACAGGGAGGCCCTCTCTCACGACTCCTATTCAACATAGTGTTCGAATTTCTGGCTAGGGCAATCAGGCAAGAGAAAGAAATAAAGGGTATTCAGTTAGGAAAAGAAGAAATCAAATTCTTCCTGTTTACAGATGACATGACTGCATATTTAGAAAACCCCATTGCCTCAGCCCAAAATCTCCTTAAGCTGATAAGTAACTTCAGCAAAGTCTCAGGATACAAAATCAATGTACACAAATCACAAGCATTCTTATACACCAGTAACAGACAAACAGAGAGCCAAATCATGAATGAACTCCCATTAACAATAGCTTCAAAGATAATAAAATACCTAGGAATCCAACTTACAAGGGATATAAAGGACCTCTTCAAGGAGAACTACAAGCCAATTCTCAGTGAAATAAAAGGGGATACAAACAAATAGAAGAACATTCCATGCTCATGGATAGGAAGAATCAATATCGTGGAAATGGCCATACTGCCCCAACGTAATTGACAGATCCAATGCCATCCCCATTAAGCTACCAATGACTTTCTTCACAGAATTGGAAAAAAAAAATGCTTTAAAGTTCATATGGAACCAAAAAAGACCCTTCATTGCCAAGACAATACTAAGTCAAAAGAGCAAAGCTGCAGGTGTCACGCTACCTGACTTCAAATGATGCTACAATTCTACAGTAACCAAAACAGCATGGTACTAGTACCAAAACAGAGATATAGACCAATGGAAGATAACAGAACCCTCGGAAATAATACCACACGTCTACAGCCATCTGATCTTTGACAAACCTGAGAAAAACAAGAAAGGGGGAAAGGATTCCCTGTTTAATAAATGGTGCTGGGAAAATTGGCTAGCTATAAGTAGAAAGGTGAAATTGGATCCTTCCCTTGCTCCTTATACAAAAACTAATTCACTATGGATCAGAGACTTAAATGTCAGACCTAAAACAATAGAAACCCAAGAAGAAAACCTAGGTAATACCATTCAAGACACAGTCATGGGCAAGGTCTTCATGCCTAAAACACCAAAAGCAATGGCAACAAAAGCCAAAATTGACAAATGGGATCTAATTAAACTACACAGTTTCTGCACAGCAAAAGCAACTACCATCAGAGTGAACAGGCAACTTACAGAATGGGAGAACATTTTTGCAATCTACTCATCTGACAAAGGGCTAATATCCAGAGCCTACAAAGAACTCAAACAAATTTACAAGAAAAAAATAACTCCATCAAAAGTGGGCAAAGGATATGAACAGACACTTCTCAAAAGAAGACATTCATATAGCCAACAGAGTCATGAAAAAAATGTTCCTCATCACCCGCCATCAGAGAAATGCAAATCAAAACCACAATGAGATACCATCTCACACCAGTTAGAATGATGATTATTAAAAAGTCAGGAAACAACAGGTGCTGGAGAGGATGTGGAGAAATAGGAACAGTTTTACACTGCTAGTGGGACTGTAAAGTAGTTCAACCATTGTGGAAAACAGTGTGGCTATTCCTCATGGATCTAGATCTAGAAATATCACTTCACCTAGCCATCCCATTACTGGGTATATATCCAAAGGATTATATATCATGCTGCCATAAAGACACATGCACACATATATTTATTGTGGCACCATTCACAATGGCAAAGACTTAGAATCAACTCAAATGTCCATAAGTGACAAGCTGGATTAAGAAAACATGACATACATACACCATGGAATACTACGTAGCCATAGAAAAGGATGAGTTTTTGTCCTATGTAGGGACATGGATGAAGCTGGAAACCATTATTCTCAGCAAACTATCAAAACAAACAAACAAACAAACAAACAAACAAAAAAGAACAAAAAAACAGAAAACCAAACACTCATGCTCTCATTCATAGGTGGGAACTGAACAATGAGATCACTTGGACACAGGAAGGGGAACATCACACCCCAAGGCCTCTTGTGGTGAGGGGGGGCAGCGGGATAGTGTTAGGAAATATACCTAATGTAAATGAAGAGTTAATGGGTGCAGCACACCAACATGGCACATGTATACATATATAACAAACCAGCATGTTGTGCACATGTACCCTAGAACTTAAAATATAATAAAAATATTATGTATAAGCTCTCACAATTGCAAATGTGCATATATGAAAATATTTTATTAAAAAAAAGAATATTTTACAAACCTTTTCTGAAAACAGGATAAAAGCAGGAGAGACAAATTACTTGGCTTCTGGAGCCAACAATATGGGACAATATTTCCTGTGAATGTGGTGAAAGTAGAATAGGTGAGTCACATAACCTAAGTCATGAATGCAGAGATATGTCACAGGACTCAAGAAAGAGTCTCTCATCCCCAAGGTGTAGAGTATAGCAATATGTCACAATATGCAAAATATACATGACCCAAGTAAAACAGGAGGGTCACATCTAGGTGTTGGGTTTGCTTGTATGTCACAATTCCTTTTTTTCTGGTCAGGAACAGATAAGAGAGGAGAGTAACAGTGATATATCATCATATCCCTGTAAACCACACCCAGACAATACAGCTGTATCTCCTAGGGGTAAGACCCAGCAATATGTCAGAATACACAATGAATATCGGTCCCAAGTTATAGAGGAGAGAGTCACATCATCTAGGTATCAGGTTTAGCAATATGTCACAATACCCCATGAAGGTAGAATCCAGGTGAGAAAGTCACATCATGTATGTGAGAATCCCAGAGATATCTCACAGTGGCTCTTGTGGGTTGGGCTTGAAGAGTAAAAAAGAATCACATAATTTAGGTCCTGGGTCCAACTATATGTCACAATCACCACAGCAGGCATGGCCCAGGCATAAGAGGAGAGTCACATTATGGATATATTACACCAACCAATATGTAACAAACTCCACTATGAAGAGATCCCAGAAAGAAGCAAGCGGTCCTATCTTGTAGGTTACTAGCCCAATGATAGGTCATGACTTCTGTGATCCAGGCAGGACCAGGCAGAGGAATCACATCACCTGTGCTGAGCCTAGCAATGTTTCTTTTGTGAACATGGCTTACACTGAAGAGGAGAATTATGTTAACTAGATGCTGGGTCCATATATATATGTCACAATCTCAACTATGGGCAAAGCCTAGATAAGAAAGGAAAGTCACATCAAATAGTTGATGGGCCCAGAGGTATGTTACAATGCCATATGTATGTCTTGTCTGGAAAGGGGACTCATATCATTTTGCTTATGTGCCCAGCAATATGTAACAATGCCTTCTGAGGGAAGGGCCAAGACAAAAGAGTAACATCACCTTGGTGTTAGTAATATGTCACAATCTTCCCTGGGGACAGAACCTAGATAATGAAGAATCCCATCATCTAGATTCTAGCTTCAGCAGTAAATGAAAATCTCGAGTGTAAGTAGGAACCAGGCAGAAAAAGAAAGTCACATCACTAACTTGATGAATGACACAATAGTCCCTATAGGCAGAACCAGGGAGCTGAATTACATTACCTGAAAGTCAAACCTAGAAATATGTCACACTGGCCCATGTGTTCAGAGAACAAGCAGGATTGTCACATAATCTGGGTGCAGTGCTCATCAATATATAAAAATGCCCTCTGTGAATAGCACCAATGTAGAATAGACTTATGTATCCTAGGTGCTCTGTTCAGTGATCTGTAAGAATACCATATATAGGCCACACGTGGGGGCGCACACCTGTAACCCAGCACTTGATGAGGCTGAGGAGGGTGAATCACAAGGTCAGGAAATCGAGACCACCCTCGCCAACATGGTGAAACCTCATCCCTACCAAAAAAAAAAAAAAAAAATTAGCTGGGCCTGGTGGCACATGCCCATAATCCCAACTACTAGGTAGGCTGAGGCAGGAGAATTGCTTGAACCAGGGAGTCAGAAGTTGCAGTGAGCCAAGACCACACCACTGTATTCCAGTTTGGAGAGAGAGTGAGACTCCATCTCAAAAAAAAAAAAAAAAAAAACATATGTGGCCTAAGTCCCAGCTCTTTCTCTCTTTCTTTCATTGGCTTTGGCATCCCTCAGGTACATTAGGATATCACTGGGTCCAGCACCCCAGTGATGTAACTCCCTGTAGAGTTGGATCAGTCAGGTGCTGAGTAAACGGGTGCAGAGATATCTCACAAGACCCTTTGTGGTATGGCCAATGCAGAGTCTTTTATCTTCTAGAAGACTGGCTCAGAAACATGTCAACATAATCAAAGTAAGGAACCCAGTATAAAAAGAGAGTTATGTCACTGTGATGGTTAACATTGAGTGTCAATTTGATTGGATTGAAAGATGAAAAGTATTGTTCCTGGGTGTTTCTGTGAAGATGTTGCCAAACGAGGTTAATATTTGAGTCAGTGCACTGGAAGAGGCAGACCCATCATCAATCTGGGTGAACAGCATATAATCAGCTATCAGCAAGACTAGAAAAAAAGCAGGCAGAAATTAGAAAGATTTGACTTGCTAAGTCTTCCAGTCTTTACCTTTCTTTCTTGTTGGATGCTTCCTGCCTGAACATCAGACTCTAAGTTCTTCAGATTTTTGATTCTTGGAATTAAATTACTGATTTGCCAAAGGTTCTCAGCCACAGACAGAAGACTGAACTGTTAGCTTCTCTACTTTTGAGATTCTGTGACTTGGATTGGCGTTCTTGCTCCTTAACTTGCGGACAGACTATTGTGAGACTTCACCTTGTGATTGTGTGAGTTAATACTCTTAACAAACTCCCCTTCATATACACATCTATCCTGTTAGCTTTGTCCTTTCAGAGAACCCTGACTAATACTGTCACTTAAGTTCTGGGTCTAGTGATATGTTACAATCTCCCTATTTGGCAGAGTTTATGCAGTAGAGAGTCACATCACCTAGGTGATGAACAAAATGATATATCATAATACCCCTGTGAGCAGGGCAGAAGAAGGAGAATTGCATCAATGAGGCTTTGGACACAGTAATAGATCACAAACCATTTTGTTGGAAGGTTAAGCAATAGAGAAGAGTCACATCAACTAATTGCTGGATCCAGCAATATGTTGCAACCACCCCTAAGAGAAGGGCCCAGGGAGAAGAGTAACATAATTTACACGAAGGGTCCAGAAATGCCTCACAATGCTTACTATGGGAAGGAGACAGAAAAAGGAGGAGAGTCAGAAAACTTCATTGTTGAACCAAGTTATATCTCAGAATCACCCCCATGGGTAGGTGTTTAGACAAGCTATGTGTTACAATCCTAGTTGTGGGTAAATCCCAGGAAAAGGAGGAGAGACAAAATCTAGGTGATGGGTCTGGAGATATGTCACAATAATCCCTGTGGGCAGGGAACACAGAAGACAAAAGAGTCACATAAAAAAGTTGATGGATCCAGAGATATATTACAATCTCTCATATGGGCAAAGTTGAGGTAAGAAAGAAGAGTCATATCAAGTAGTTGATAGGCCTAAAGATGTATTGTAACGTTCCCTGTGGGCAAGTTTCAGACAGGAGACTTATATCTGCTTAGTGTTGTGTTTAGCATATGTTGCAATGTCTTTAGAGTTTAGGACCAAGACAAAAGAACAATACCATTTTGGTGTTTAGACCAGTGATATTTCAGTCTCTCTGCACACAGAACTTATAAAAAATGAGTAACAATAGTTAGGTGTTGGATCCAATGATATGCCACACTGTCCCAATTGAACAGAGACCCATCAGAAGACAAAAATCCCTTAACGTGTTTGATAGACACAGAGGAATGCCACAATGTCCCCATACGCAGGGCCAAGACAGAAGTGTTAGTTACATCACTGGGGTTCTGGACCCAGTGATATCCTAATGTACCTGAGGGATGCCAAAGCCAATGAAAGAAAGAGAGAAAGAGTGAAAGAAAAGAAAAGAAAGAAAGAAAAGAAAGAAAGAGAAAGAGAGAGAGAGAAAGGAAGGAAGGGAGGAAGGAAGGAAGGAAGCAAGGAGAGAGAGGAAAGAAAGAAAAGAGAGAGGAAAGAAAGAAAGAAAGAAAGAAAGAAAGAAAGAAAGAAAGAAAGAAAGAGAGAAAAGAAAGAAAGAAGGAAGGAAGGAAGGATGGAAGGAAAGAAAGAAAGAAAAGAAAGAAAGAAAGAAAGAAAGAAAGAAGGAAAGAA